>NC_058409.1:34228099-34528099 GCF_002201575.2 Neomonachus schauinslandi | reverse complement strand
AGCTTCTCCTTTAGAAATGAGAAAAGGAGGAGCAAACAAAACCCAAGAAAGCTAAAAGAAAGAAATAAAGATTACAGCAGAGAAAATCAACACAACCAAGAGTTGTTTCTTTGAAAAAGATCAACAAAATTGGCAGATATTTAGCTCTGCTAAGCAAACAGTAAAGAAGATTCACATTACTAAAATCAGGAATGTCACTACCAATATCACAGAAATAACAAGTGATTATAATGTATTATTATGAACAACTATATGCCTCAGAATAAAAAATTCCTAGAAAGACATTAACTATGGAAACTGACTCAAGAAGCAATATAAAATCTGAATAGGTTCACATCAGGTAAAGAGATGGAATTACTAATTTAAAACTTTCCCACAAAGAAGAGCCCAGGCTAAGATGGCTTTAGTGATAATTTGTGCCAAATATTCAAAGAAGAATTAATACCAATTCTTCAAAAACTCTTCCACAAATTGGAGAGGATACTTCCTAATGCAACCTATTAGGCCAATATTACTGTGATACCAGGCAGAGATATAACAGGAAAGAAAAACCACATAAAGTATCTCATAACTACAGATGCAAAAAGCCTTAAGAAATTACTAACAAACTGAAACCAGCAACATATAGAGAAGCCTTATATACTACAGCCAATTCAGATGTATCCCCAAAATGCTAGTTTGCTTTAACATCCAAACATCAATTAATATAATAAATCATTTCACAGAATCAAGGATAAAAACCCACGATCATCTCAACAGATGCAGAAAACTATTTGACAAAATCCAGTATCTTTTATGGTAGAAATGTTCTACAAATTAGAAAAGAAAGGAGCTTCCTCAAGATAAAGGCATCTGCAAAAAACAGAAACCAATAGCTAGCATCACACTTAATGGTGAAAGAATGAATGCTTTTATACAAATGTAGGGATCTGAAGGGGTACGTGCACCCCGATGTTTATAGCAGCAATGTCCACAATAGCCAAACTGTGGAAAGAGCCAAGATGTCCATCAACAGATGAATGGATAAAGAAGATGTGGTATATATATATACAGTGGAATATTATGCAGCCATCAAAAGGAATGAAATCTTGCCATTTGCAATGACATGGATAGAACTGGAGGGTGTTATGCTGAGCGAAATAAGTCAATCAGAAAAAGACATGTATCATATGACCTCACTGATATGAGGAATTCTTAATCTCAGGAAACAAACTGAGGGTTGCTGGAGTGGGGTGGGCGTGGGAGGGATGGGGTGGCTGGGTGATAGACATTGGGGAGGGTATGTGCTATGGTGAGCGCTGTGAATTGTGTAAGACTGTTAAATCACAGATCTGTATCTCTGAAACAAATAATGCAATAGATGTTAAGAAAAAAAAAAGAAGATAGCAGGAGGGGAAGAATGAAGGGGGGGAAATCAGAGGGGGAGACAAACCATGAGAGACTATGGACTCTGAAAAACAAACTGAGGGTTCTAGAGGGGAGAGGGGTGGGAGGATGGGTTAGCCTGGTTATGGGTATTAAAGAGGGCATGTTCTGCATGGAGCACTGGTTGTTATGCACAAATAATGAATCATGGAACACTACATCAAAAACTAATGATGTAATGTATGGTGATTAACATAACAATAAAAAATTTTTAAAAAAAGAATGAATGCTTTTTCCCTAAGATCAGGAAAAAGACAAGGATTTAAACTTTCACACTTTATTCAACATGTATTGGAGGTTCTAGGCAGGGCAATAAGACAAGAAGAGGATATAAAAGGTGTATAGATTAGAGGGGGAAAAGTAAAAATATCTATATTTGAAGACGAAGTGATCTTGTATATAAAAATTCTAAGGTATCCAAGAAAAAACAAAACAAAACAATCATGAGACTAATGAACAAGTTCAGCAATGTGTCAGGATACAAAATGAATACACAAAAATATATCATATTTTCATATAGTATCAATGAATATCCAAAGACGAAAGTAAGAAAACAATTTCATTTGCAATAGCACCAATAAGAATAAAACACTTAGGTATAAATTTAACAAAAGAAGTGTAAGGCTTGCATACTAAAAACTACAAAAATTTGTTGAAAGAAACTGAAGAATATCTAAATATGATGTTAAAATGTTCATAGATGGAAGCCTTAATATTATTAAGATAGCAATACTCAACAAATCAATCTACAGATTCAGTGCAATCCCTATCAAAATCCCAGATGGAATTTTTTTTCCAGAAACTGGCAAGCTGATCTAAAAATTCATATGAAAATGAATGGGACTCAGAATAAGCAAAACAATACTGAAAAAGAACAAAGTTGGAAGACTCATACATCTTTATTTCAAACTTCCTACAAAGCTACTATAATCCAGACAGTGAGGCAGTACATACCTATAGACATTTAAATTAATGGATTAAAATTGGGAGTACATAAATAAAATCTTACCTTTATATATTTTGATTTATTTGATTTGATATATTTGATTTATAAGAGTATCAAGACAATCAATGTGAAAAAAATAGTCTTTTCAAACAAATGGTGCTAAGACAACTAGATATCGACATGCAAAAGAATGTAGTTGGACTCTTATCTCACACCACATACAAAAAATAACTCACAAACAAATCATAGTCCTAAATGTAAGAGCTAAAAACATAAAACTCTTAGAAGAAAATATGCAGGAAATCTTTTTATCCTCAGGTTGGGCAATAGTTTCTTAGATATGACACTAAAAGTACAATCAACAAAAGGGAAAAGTGGGCTACATCAAAATAATCAACTTTGTGCTACAAATGATGTCACTGAGAAAGTGAAAAGACAATCCATAGAATTGGATAAAATATTTGCAAACCATGTATTTGACAATGTTTTTTATCTAGAATATACAAACACTCCCACAACTCAATAACTAAAAGATAAGTAAACCAATTAAAAAATGGACAAAGAATCTGAATAGACATTGTTCCAAAAAGATCAACACATAGTCAATAAATGCATAAAAATGCTCAACATTATTAGTCATTAGAGAAATATAAATGAAAACTATTACTTCACACCTAGTAAATGGCTGTAACCAAAAAGTCATATGCTAATAAGTGTTGGCAAGAATGTGTATAAATTGGAATGTTCATACATTAGAGATGGAAATGTAAAATTGTGCTGCCATTGGAAAACAGTTTGACAGTTCTTCAAAAAGTTAAACGTAAAGTTACTACATGACATAGCAAATCCATTCCTAGGTATATAACCAAGAGAAAATGAAAGATACGTCCACATAAAAACACGAATGCACCTTAAAAACAATATGCCCAAGTGAAAAAAATCAAGCACAAGAGAACACATATTGCATGATTATATTTTCTGAAATGCTGAGAATAGGCAAATCTATAGAGACAGAAAGTAGATTAATGGTTACCTACAGCTTGAGGGTGAGCTGGATTGGGATTTGAAGTAATTCCTAATGGATAAGGGTTTCTTTTGAGGGGAGACAAAATGTTCTTTTTTTTTTTTTTTAAAGATTTTATTTATTTATTTGACAGAGAGAGAGACAGCGAGAGAGGGAACACAAGCAGGGGGAATGGGAGAGGGAGAAGCAGGCTTCCTGTGGAGCAGGAAGCCCAATGCGGGGCTCGATCCCAGGACCCTGGGATCATGACCTGAGCCGAAGGCAGATGCTTAACGACTGAGCCACCCAGGTGCCCCGAGACAAAATGTTCTGAGATTAGAATGTGGTGATGATTTCACAACTGTGTGAATATATTTTTAAACTTTGTATTATATGATGACTTGTATGACATGTGAGTTGTATCTCAGTAAAGGGTTAAAAAGAGATAATATAATAACTACTAATGAAATAATAGAATTAGCATCTCATCATTTTACAAATCAGAAATAATGAATAGAACGTAGGCATTAAATATCAATAGCTACTAATCACAAAATGGGAGACAACCGGATATGTTGTCTCCATAATCTAGCCAAGGAATTTACTCTGAGTTGGATCCAGTCTCTATTTTGGATCCAGCTGCTATTTTGCAGAGGATAGAGAAGTGCATTGAATTATATGATGTGTTTGCATGCAGCCACATCCAAAACTCTGAGGAATTCCATAGTTTATTTTTTTAAAGATTTTATTTATTTATTTGTCAGAGAGAGAGGGAAAGAGAGAGCGCACAGGCAAGGGGAGCGGCAGGCAGAGGGAGAAGCAGGCTCCCCGCTGAACACAGAGCTGGATATGGGACTCGATCCCAGGGACCATGACCTGAGCTGAATGAAGGCAGACGCTTAACCAACTGAGCCAGCCAGGCATCCCAGAAATTCCATAATTTAAACCGCCTGAATTTTCAACAGATTATTTGTAAGTCAAAGGAAGTGGTGGAGGGATAACTATACAAACATCAAGGAAATATTTAGTATAAAAGTTAGGGTGGTGGTTACTTAGGAGGGCACCAAGGAGTTGTGTTTGATTGAAGGGCATGGAATGTGCTTCTAGATTGTCTAACAGTGTTCTATTTCTTGACCTGGCTGTGGTTACAAAAAATGTTTGTCTTGGAATACTTCATTGTCACGCATGCTGTTTTGCATAATGTTCTACACTGATGGATTTTTAAAAATAATTTTTTATTAAATAAATACATAATTACTCTGGGTGTACTGTGGAGAATAGATTTTGGATTTCAGCAAAATGAAATTAGAACTAGAAAGAACAGATAGGAAGGCAGTGAAGAGGCAGGGAAAGTTGGGGTATTTATGTAGCTGTTTAGGGGCAAACTAATATGTAGTGACCAAATGAAGTGTGTGAGAGGGCGCCTGGGAGGCTCAGTTGGTTAAGCGACTGCCTTCGGCTCAGGTCATGATCCTGGAGTCCCTGGATCGAGTCCCGCATCGGGCTCCCTGCTCGGCAGGGAGTCTGCTTCTCCCTCTGACCCTCCCCCCTCTCATGTGCTCTCTCTCATTCTCTCTCTCTCAAATAAATAAATAAAATCTTTAAAAAAAAAATGAAGTGTGTGAGAAAGAGGTGGAAGAAAACAACTTACGGATTTATGGCTCCAGTGAGCATGAGATAAAAAGCAGAAAATTCTCCTCCACTCCTATAGCCTTTGATTATTGATTTTCCCTGCCCAATGGCCATTCCGATTTGGTCTGGTAACAGAAACTGTTTTTTCTTGGTGACCTTCATTCTTAGTCCACAGGTTTCAAATGACTGTCTCCACTTGTGTTCCAGGGAGCCCCCGGAGACAGAGAACTGGCTAATCACAGCATAATAGGCCACACCACAGTGACTGGTGCAGTATGGGCACATGACCCAAGCTGGATTTGTTGGAACTGAGAGAATGAGACCATCTCTTATCCTCCTAGACTAGGAGGTATAAAGCTATAGATATTACTACTGCGGTTAACACAAAGTGAGAACGTGCCGAGGAAGGAAGCCAACGCAGCAGAAAAGAGAAGAGAGACAGACAACGCAGAATCCACATCTATGCTCACACTGCTAATGACACTGATTTGGATCCAGTCAAGTCTGAAGATGGGCTATTTCCATACTTTTTAGTTATGTGTGAGCCATAATATTCCAATTACTACTTTTTTTATAAAGAGCACACTGAGGGGGTGTCTGGGTGGCTCAGTCGTTAAGCGTCTGCCTTCGGCTCAGGTCATGATCCCAGGGCCCTGGGATCGAGCCCCACATCAGGCTCCCTGCTCAGCGGGAAGCCTGCTTCTCCCTCTCCCACTCCCCCTGCTTGTGTTCCTGTTCTCGCTGTCTCTCTCTGTCATATAAATAAATAAAATCTTAGAAAAAAAAAAATAAAGAGCACACTGAGTTAGATTTCTGTCACTTGAAAATGAAAATATATTAACTAATGTAGGGATCAAAGAACATTAAACTACTTCCAGAGTACGCAAGCATGTACCTGCTCTAGCCCAGCACTAGCCAATAGAAATATAATGTGAGCCACATGTGTAATTTAATATTTTCTAGCCTCCACATAAAAAAAGTAAAAAGAAATACATAGGATTAACTTTGAAAATATGTTTTATTTAACCTAACATATATGTGTGTGTGTATATATAATTTCAACATGTAATTAATATTTTAAAAATTATTATTAGAATACATTCTTTCTGAGGACTCTGAAATCTACTGTGTATTTTACTCTTAGAGCACATCTCAATTCAGAATTCAGACTAGCCTCATTTCAAGTGCTCAATAGCCCTGTGTGGCTGCTATCTATCTTACTGGGCAATAAACTCTAGGCCATTCTTTACCTTTTCCTGCCAGAGTCTCTCCGCTTTATCCTGAATCTCATTCATAGTATTTTGGAATTGTCAGATACCTTCAATGTCAAGTGGTCCAAATTCTTGTATTACAGATGAGGAAAGTAGTAATAGCCCAGACTGATGAGAGTAAGTTAGTTCCAGAGTTGAAATTCATAAAAAACAGTAAGAAAAAGCAACTATCAGCATCAAAGGTATACTGCGCATGTTAATAGGTTTGTTAGGTTTTTGTGTTTGGCTATCCAGTATTAACTCCTTCCTAACTGGAAAAACTAATGATATTAAAAAAAAATATGTGGTGAGTTTATTATATGTCAGATACTGTTCTAAGAACATTATACATCTCAACTCATTCAATTCTCAGAATAACCCTAATGAGGTAAATATCTTAAACAACTTCATCTCACCTATGAAGCACAAATGGATTAAGCAGTGGAGCTAGAATGTAAATCCAGGGCATCTGGATCCCAAATTCACACTATTAATCACTCTAGTCTTCTTCCTTTATGGTCTTGTTAGAGGTAGCAGCATGTTTCCAACTATAGAGACTAAATGAAACAGTTACTCCTTCTCTTTGTCCCTGGTAGCCTGAATATGGGTACTGAACCCAGGCTTAGCCAACTGATTACTCCCACTCAGGAGATGCAAACCTTGGCGAAATGGCACAAATACAAAGGATATGTGAGAATTTATTCACAGTGGAAGCCAATGGCAGCAGTTGGGTACCCTAGCCAGACTGTGCCTATGGCCTACCTCCCAAGAACCTGAAATTTTGCAGAACTGAATCTATACCCTTCTGTTTATCTGAGAAGTCATGGTGATATCCTTACAATAAAGCCCTTTTGCTTAAAACATCCAGAGTCGACTTGTATTATCTACAATCAAGAATGTTGATTGATACCAATAGGAAATACTATTATAAACATTTTATGCAGGAGGAAACCAAATGTTACAAAGTTAAATATTCTGCCCAGTATTGCCTAGGAAGTAGTTGGCAGAGTGGAATTTAGACGCAGACCTCTAGTGTCTTTATCTGTTATCCTGGGACTAGAATCTAGGTTTCCTGATTCCAAGATCAGCTTTTTTCCATGATGCCGATTCCCTAAACTACAAACAAAAGACTTTTTTAAAATGAGGACAAAGGGAAAAAATAAAGTGCAAATTTTCATATGGCTCCTAAAAATCAAATCCTAAGGGGAGAATGTTCAACACTCTGTGAGATATTCAGGGAACCAGGTAATCATAATAGGCCGTTGGCAGTCAACTCTATTTGCCACTACACCAGGGCTGCCTGTCCCAAAGTGTAAACACTCATTAAAGTCCCACAGGACATCAGCTTTAGCCCAACAGAGAGGAAGATGAGAGTCAAGGCTTAGAAAGCTTCCACTCTGGAGTCACAACTACACAACGTCACTCAGTTAAAACCAAAATGGTTTCCATGGGGAGCCAGACGGAGCAGCTCTATGAATACTCTACAAACACAGTTGCTCTTTGCCCTTTGGGTGTGTGGATGGCAATGTGTCAGGCAGTAGACTCAAAACTACACACACACACACAGCACAGAGCACTCATGAGCATACAGTTACACAAAAACAATAACCATCACACAACAAAATCACCTCTATCGATGCTGGCAAAAGTGTGTTGGTGGGGAAGGGAACTCTCTGATACTATTAACAGATGTGTAAGTTAACACAACTGTTTTGAAAGACAATCAGCAATATTCATCAAATTACATCCACAGATCCTTAGCAATCACCTTTCTGGTATTATGGAAGAGTATATGTACAAGGATATTTATTGCAAAATTTTGTTTTTAATGGTAATAATGTAAATGTCCATCAAAAGGGGACTGATAATTACAGTACATTCAAATTTTGGAATATAAAGTGGACTTTTTTTTTTAAGATTTTATTTATTTATTTCACAGAGAGAGATAGCAAGAGCAGGAACATAAGCAGGGGGAGTGGGAGAGGGAGAAGCAGGCTTCCCGCTGAGCAGGGAGCCTGATGTGGGGCTCGATCCCAGGGCCCTGGGATCATGACCTGAGCCGAAGGCAGACACTTAACAACTGAGCCACCCAGGTGCCACTAAAGTGGACTTTAAAAGAATGGGACAATTCTGTCTGTGAGAATATGAAATGAGATTCAAAAGTGGTGTGGGGAAAGCAAGTAGAGAAATGTCATAGGAGATAAATTAGATCAACAGACATACAGATCCACTGATCTGGAATTGTAACACCAGCAGCTCTTTCTGTATATTAATTCATTGAAAAATCACAACAAACCTATGACGATGATACTTTTGTTATCTTTGCTTCATGGATAAGGAAATGAGGCAAGTCACAGAGAGGTAAAATACATTAACCAAGGTCATAGCTGCTCAATAGAATGGAGAGGGTGAGGGGCCAACTCTCAGGCTTTCCTTGACACAATTCCATAGGGTTTTATTTTTCTTCAGTGAATGAGCATTTTTTAAATGAAGTTGGAAAAAAAAAAGTAAGAAAGAAAAACAATACCATGAAAATCTTTTTTTTTTTAAAGATTTTATTTATTTATTTAATTGACAGAGAGAGAGAGAGAGACAGCGTGAGGGGGAACACAAGTAGGGGGAGTGGGTGGGCGAGGGAGAAGCAGGCTTCCAGCTGAGCAGGGAGCCCGATGCGGGGCTCGATCCCAGGACCCTGGGATCATGAACTGAGCCGAAGGCAGTCGCTTAACCAACTGAGCCACCCAGGTGCCCAACCATGAAAATCTTTTGAAGAAACCAAAAAAACTAGGGACCCACAGATCTTACACTCACTTCTGGCTACCTCCTCACCTGACCCTACAGCACACTTCTCAGCTTCCTTCCTTGAATCCTTCCCTGTTCTACTTTGAAGTGACAAAAAGAACTCTGTTCCCCTTATTTCCTCAGAGATGATCCCACCAGCTAATAGCCTTCATCATAGGAAATATGCATTGATATTCAGACTAAAGGTTCCTTTGCTCAGTTGAATCCCACAATGTGCATTACATTAAAAATGCTGAATGGAGTGTTTTATGTAACCTACTGAATAGCAACTATCACTGTGATCCAACTGTGTTATGACACGTATTGTAGGTACTGATCAGGCCAATATTCTAATCACTTCAACTAGAAAGAAGGAGCCAGCTTTCGGTGATTCTTTCAAACCATTATCAGGGTTGTCCAGTTGCAATTAACTCCTTGTACCATATCCAAAAAGGGTATAATGTATGCATTAAATCAAAACTGACTGAAAAACAGAGGTGTAAGTAAATGAGATGAAGCATGGGGCCAATGGGACTTAATCTTCCCTCTCTGGCCTTTTAAGAAGATTACCATCATTCACAACAGCAATAGTATTCCATGAGCTACACATCCCTCTGTCATTTAACATCCACACACTGAACACAATGTTTAGGAATATTTTTATGTTGTCTGCAAAATACAATCAATTTAGCTATTTCTTCTTGCATCAACCATAAATATATGACTACTTTAACATCAAGTAAAGGGAAACCACTTCTCAGCTGGGGAGTGGAATTCAAGTTTTGAAATAAAACACGAAGATCAGCCAGAAAGGTAAAGATGCCCAGATGGTCAGCTCATTCTTTAAGGTTAATTACGTCTGAACAGTAAACATTCCTTTAACATTTCTTATTTCCCAGAGATAAGCAGACTGCCACAGGTGAGTAATCTCCGAGCTCAACAAACTGGTTCAGTGGATAGTTTTGTTTCATTGAGGAAAGCAATTCGCTTTTAGTGTGCTGGAAAGTGGGAAGCAATTTCACAGATTAGTAGAGCTGCGGGCTCTGTCTGCTGGTGATGTCTGTGTATGGCGAGACCCACTTCCCACATTCTTTCTGGGTCAGCATAATCAGCAGATGATAACATGACACACAGGGGCAGCTACTTCCACTGACAGGCTCTTAGCTGACAGAATGCATTATCTGAAAAACCTGATGACAGTGGCTACATTGACAAGGCAATAATGTATATTATTGTTTTTCATAAGCAATAGGGTGTGACGCAGTATTTAGAGCAGGAAAGACAAAGTTTTAAGGACTTCAACTGTCATCATTATTGTAGTTATTATTGTATTGTATTGTATGTTAATTCTACCAGGAACGTGAGAAGGAATGAGGGTATATAACAACAGAAACCGGAGGAGCTTATCCTTCCAAACTGGGAAGTCAAGAAACGCTGGGTGCCACTTCATATGCTGTTTGCTATTCATTTTTAAATGACAAGAAATAATCACAGCGGCAGAAAACAAGAAACTTCATTTGGCCTGCATACATGTTTTAATTAGGTGACAGTTTAAATAAAATAAATAAAATAAAATTTAAAAAGCCTACAAGCCAATTTTTAAAAATTAGGAGACATTACCTAAAAATCCAGAGTCCCAACTTTTCTTGAAACTCATAAAATCTGGTCCCTCTGGATCATTATGTGCTCATGCAGCAGCTGGCTGGAGAGGGGTAATGCCTGCTCCCCAGTTCACCACAGTCTGCGCCACTCCCTACTGCTTTTCCATACCAGGGATGAATACTGGTTGTACTTTATCACTACACTTGATCATCACTGCACTATTATTTCCCAATAGCAGAGAAATACTTCTCTGTACCCAATATTTCTCTATGCAAAGTGGGAAAACAGAAGAGTAGCCAAGAGAGCCAAGCAATTTCTTTTTTTCACTCTTGACCTGCTATGCTCATATTTATGACCAGTCTGGCCTCTATAGGTGCTTGAGTTTGTGACACCTGCTATAGCTGGTAAGAAAACATGAGAACAGGCTTTCAAAGTCATACAGACTTGGAAACAACCCCTGGTTCTGACACTTAACATTGTTTGGCCTTGAATAAATCATTTGCTCTCTCTATAAATCTGTTTTTCCATGAGTAAAATGGAAACAATTATGGCAAGGATATTTACCCTTTATGTCAACTATAAAGATTAATCATATGTATGTATGTGTGTGTGTGTGTGTGTATGTGTATATATATATGTGTATATATATATACACATATATATACATATATACATATATATATACACATATATATATTGGTGTATGTGTATGTGTATATATATATACATATATATACACATATATATATTGGTATATATATATATATATATATATATATATATATATATATATATACTGGTGAATACAATGATAACATAAGAAATGACAGAGAAAGAAAACTGAGGTAATTCAGGAAAAACTGGGCTTGACTTACAAGATACAATAAAATTAGATTAGCAGAGGAGAGCAATTTATTTGGATGAACTAAAGAGGCTCAGTAATCTAGTTTTTCTCCCAAATATCCAGGGGCTTTATATGTATGTATATAATCAAGATTTGTTTTAGTCCTTGCCACTATGGTATGAATGTGATCTGATATAAAGCATTCTTTTTTTTTTTTTTAAGATTTTTTATTTATTTATTTGAGACAGAGAGAATGAGAGACAGAAAGCATGAGAGGGAGGAGGGTCAGAGGGAGAAGCAGACTCCCTGCCGAGCAGGGAGCCCAATGCGGGACTCGATCCCGGGACTCCAGGATCATGACCTGAGCCGAAGGCAGTCGCTTAACCAACGGAGCCACCCAGGCGCCCTGATATAAAGCATTCTTGCTGCCCACGTAGACCACTGACAAACTACAGTCACTGATGCAGTGAATTTTTTTTCCAAAGGAATCATTTCAGGAAGTCCTGATAACATATGTGTGCTGGATGGGGTGCCTGGGTGGCTCAGTTGGTTAAGCGACTGCCTTCGGCTCAGGTCATGATCCAAGGGTCCTGGGATCCAGCCCCGCATCGGGCTCCCTGCTCAGCGGGAAGCCTGCTTCTCCCTCTCCTCCCCCCCACCCCCGCTTATGTTCCCTTTCTTGCTGTGTCTCTCTGTCAAATAAATAAATAAAATCTTTAAAAAAAAATGTGTGCTGGAAAAGGGTCAATTAAAATGTTAGGTAACAATCCCTTACAGTCCTAGTGGCTACTAGCTAGGTGACTGAGCAGTTTACTTCTCTGAATCTGTGTTTGCATCTGTAAAACAGGTACAACAATTGCTTCTTAAGGGGTTGTGGTGAGGCTTAGCACAATGTCTGTAAAACACTGAAAGTTCTTAGCACATAAAAGGAGTGGGACACATGGTTATTCCATTTACCTTGATTCTAGTGATTCACTTGAAAAGAATCCTACTCAGATTTAAAAAGAAAAAAAAAGTGAGATTGGTTTTATTTTTAAATGAAAACCAGAGTAATTTCAAACATTGATGAAATTGCATTACAATGATCTAAATGTACATATTTTCAAAAAGCACCTATTTGCAAGGTGAATTAGAATAATAGAAAAGGAAGGAAGTTGCCACATCATCGATTTCATTTTTGTTGAATTATGGAACATACACAGCAACTTTCACAGGATTAGAAAATGAGCAGCTTAGAATGATCAACATATTGAAAAAACATCGTATAGGAGATTTAGCTGTGATTCCTAAGACATATGGTTTGGTGTTAACATTTCCTATTCCCTCATATATTATGGTGTACAATGCTCTGCAAAACATTTCCGAGCCCAGGCAATTTTTCTATGATTCACTCAAGCAGGAATAATTCAAGTTAATGAGCATGTATTATCTATTGTATACAAGGTACTGTGTCAGAATAAAAACAAGAAATGATCTTTTCCTCACACTACCAAACCCTCTAGTACAATGTTTCTCAAAGTGTAATCCTGGGACCCTCTGCAGCAGAATCACCAGAAGAATGTTTCACAAATGCACATGTTTTGCCTCTTTTCACAGACTCAGGGATTCAAAATTCTGTGATCTAGACCTGGCAATCTGCATTTTAACATATCTGGTGATATGTATGACCCCTGAGGCTGAAGAATCAATTATCTACTGATACCAACTGAGTGAAAGAGCTAAACTCCATTCCATTAGCAAATGGTACACTGGTGAATTATTTAACTATATACTAGAACATTAAAAGCATTAGAACTGACACCAACCTTAAGTCATTCATCCAACCACCTCCTTGTGCTTGTTTAGAAACCAAGCAAGTCCCTTCGAATCCCTACATTTGTATCTTTGGGGTAAATACCCGGTAGTGCAATTGCTGGGTCGTAGGGCAGCTCTATCTTCAACTTTTTGAAGAACCTCCATACTGTTTTCCAGAATATTATGTAGCCATCAAAAGGAATGAAATCTTGCCATTTGCAATGACGTGGATAGAACTGGAGGGTATTATGCTGAGTGAAATGAGTCAATCAGAGAAAGACATGTATCATATGACCTCACTGATATGAGGAATTCTTAATCTCAGGAAACAAACTGAGGGTTGCTGGAGTGGGGGGTGGGGTGGGAGGGATGGGGTGGCTGGGTGATAGACATTGGGGAGGGTATGTGCTATGGTGAGCGCCGTGAATTATGTAAGACTGTTGAATCACAGACCTGTACCTCTGAAACAAATAATACATTATATGTTTAAAAAAAAGAAGATAGTAGGAAGGGAGAAATGAAGGGGGGGAATCGGAGGGGGAGACAAACCATGAGAGACTATGGACTCTGAGAAACAAACTGAGGGTTCTAGAGGGGAGGGGGTGGGGGGATGGGTTAGCCTGGTGATGGGTATTAAAGAGGGCACAGATTGAGTGGAGCACTGGGTGTTATATGCAAACAATGAATCATGGAACACTACATCAAAAACTAATGATGTGGGGCGCCTGGGTGGCTCAGTCGTTAAGCGTCTGCCTTTGGCTCAGGTCATGATCCCAGGGTCCTGGGATCGAGCCCCGCATCGGGCTCCCTGCTCAGTGGAAAGCCTCCTTCTCCCTCTCCCACTCCCCCTGCTTGTGTTGTCTCTCTCGCTGTGTCTCTCTCTGTCAGATAAATAAAATAAAATTAAAATAAAATAAAATAAAATAAAATAATGATGTAATGTATGATGATTAACATAACATAAAAAAAAAAAAGAAATGGTTTGACATGATGATAAAGTAACATTGCATTTAATATCAAGAGTCCTGGAAAGCTTCCTTGTGGCTACATGTTTGGTCTTCAGGAGGACTAAGAAACCCCTGAAATTTTATGCAGAACATGGGATATTTATGTTTTTTGGTAGGACATCCATGGCTATTAGATTCTCAAGGAGGTCTATGCATCAAAAAGCAGGTACACACCATAGTAACATGAAAACTGGGAAAGCAATATGCAGAAAACTCATTCCAGAGATGTTACCAGGATTGATGGGGAGACCCTCTGGAGGTATGAGAGTCTGGACCAGTTTCCTTATACTCTTCCAAGAAGGAAAAATGCCTCATCTGTCACATGGAAAAATCCGAGCAAACCAATTTCCACTAAAGCATTCTTGATAGATGATGGCTTAACATGTTACCTGTCTCATTGCTTGAAGTTCCTTTCACTGAATCCAGACACAACCCTTCTTACTGCTAATTGATCAGAATTAGCCCATATGATGAAACAATTTGCCATCCCTGATTTAATTCAATCTCACTCACTTTAGAGATGAGAAATTTTAGGTTCAGAGAAGTAATACAACTTGCCTGAGGCCAAATAGTAAGTTGGTGTCAGAGCCGGGCCTAGAAGTAAATTACATCTGCCACAGACAAACTGACAAACACTGAGACTGCATTCCCTCACCTCTTCACCCCTTCCCTTATCATTCCATATTGAGTGTTCTCTGCCATCTTTGTTTCTCAGCAATTCCTATTTCAAATTTCTCATCTTTTTGTTTTAATGAAACAGTGGGTTATATCTATGGAATATAAAATAAAATTAAGAGAAGAATGTTTGCAAAACTTGAAGAAAAAAATGAGGCCTCTGGTTTCACTGCTTTGCTTTATTAAAACACACACCACAACACACACACACAAAGAAGCTTGCACAAGGACCACGTTCCCTGAGATACTGTGTAGACTAGCTGAACTTGTATATTTCATATTGTATTTCCTGTGTTTCCCCACTGCTATCATTTTAGTCATCTTACAACCTCATGCATTCGTTGTTCTATAAAAGCCAGGCCTGTGGAGTCTCCCTTAAGCCCATTTCCTTCTTTTCTCTTCTCCAATTCTCCTTCTTTCTCCCTCTTTTTTATCTCTCACTTTTTCTTTGATCTCTGGATGTTAAAGTTATTTGTGAACATGTCTTAGATCCCCGTAAAGGATGTATGTTCCCCGAAGGCAGTATATATCCCTGTTTGCCTTATGCATCTTTCTATTATTCATTTTAGTTTGCTTCAATTATTGCCCAGAGAAAGTCTGTCCGAATGCTGTCCTTGCCACCCCTACTCTAACCTTTTCCTTATTTCCTTGGGGAATACCTTCTCTTCAACTCAAAAAATATGGCTATCTTGCCAACCGCCAAAAACGGTACCCTGCCACCAGCCAAAGATAGGTGTGTGTCTCGGATCTGGCCATGCATAGCCTGTCATCACCACTATGACACAACTGGTTAAAGGGATGTATGTGACCCAAGCTGGACCAGAGTCCTTCACAAGAATGTTTAAGTTCAGCTGTCAGATCTTGGGTCTACATCTTGGGTCACTCAAATAAAATGGTGTTAGTTCACTGCCTGAGGCCTCCTTTGTTCAAGAGAAACATCCTATTGCTAAAGAGAATGATACAACTTGCAGAGGGACAAAGAAGCCATAGGGAACCCAGCTTTCTTCTCTGCATTCTGTAAGCTACACCAGTATCCTTCTAATAAATTTTATCTTTGGCTTAAGTCTGCTCAAGTTGGATTTTCGACTTTCAACCAAAAGTTCCTCACAAATACACTCATTACACTCATAATGCCTTGCCCAAAGTAAATGCTTAATAAAGATTTACTGAGTGGTTTTGATTCCAGGTTAGTGTATTCCATTTATCTTATCTCTGCTTTCTCAGACTATACCTTTCTTTCTGCCCAACACCTGTCTTCTCTTCTGTTTTCTCCTTTGGAGAAGCTCTTTTACTGCCACCTGCTATAGATTTTCTCATGCAAGATGTCAGAGCAGGGAGTATGCAGCAGAATACCCAATCCTGAAAAGACATTTCAGGAAAAAAGAAATATTATTCTTGTCCACTGATGTCAGAAAACAAAAGTTGAGAGGGGCAGGAGAAGACATTGGGTTCTGCTTAAGAATATCTAAAACAAGTATTTAGGAAACAGCATCTGCTCTGCCCCATCTCTTTTTCCAGAACTTAACTGTTGCTCATTCAGCATTCCACTGTGCACATCTCACTGGTGCATTCCTCCCAACTCCAAAAAGTGCCTGGGAGATTATCTCACTTTGGAAAATAATCACCTTTTGGCTTCCACCTTCTTGACTTGTTATTTCCCCGCCATATTCCAACAACGGAGTGTAAGGATTGAAAACAATATTGCTCATTATTCATAGTGTACATAAAAAAGAATGACTTGCTTTGAAATTTTGAGATAAGATAATCCTTGCAAAATGCCAATTTGATTTAAGTCATTCACTCAGGCAAACATGGTTCTTGGAACACCCCGCCAAACGACACAAGAATTAAAGGTCTTGTGATGGATGAGGGAGCAAGATCTAATTGGTGCTTTAATAAATGTATTCTGACTTGGTAATCCACCTAGATTTATCAACAGAAAATGCCCCTGTCTAAATAAAATTACCAAGTTATGGTGTAAAAACAATGACAAATGCCTTGTAATTGGCTGTTATACAAGTGCTGGCATCAGGAAGACAAGCACGATATTGGTATGTAGAATTATTTTCAAGATGCTGAGTAACAGACAAGCAACAGCAAAGGGTGGTTGACCATCATTTTATCTATTTCACATGGTTTTGAGTCAGAACAGGTAGCAATGCATGAGGAAGTTGTATTTGCAGTACAGAGCATTGCAAGCAATTGTCACCTAACTTGGTATCCTTCCGCAAGGTCTAAGAAAGAAAAAATGATCTACTAAATGTATAAAGGGAGCAAGCACAGCCTTAATGCTGTCATATATCAAAGGGTTGGGAACATCGCATTTGGGGGTATATATTCATTTTTGTAACCTACTTTCCTGACTTAGCATTACACTATGAGTATCTTCCTATGTGATTAGATATTCTTTTTAAATATGTCTTCATTTTAAATGGTAACATACTCTTCTATAGAATACCATAATCTCGTTAATTAATTCCCTATTGTTGGATATTAGCTTGTTTTCTCTTCTCCCCTCATTATATAAGCTTCTTTATCATTCATTCAGTAGACAAAGATGATGGATGAATTTTACTTGTGATGTTGTTAAATAGTGCCACTCACTTCCCTAACCAGACATCCAAATCAAACACATAGGGCTATACTATTTGGAGACAGAACTGAAATGGACCTAGGCCAAGCAATAAGAATAAATAGCACTTGCTGAAATTTTTCAGTACAGCCTGTTGTATTTTTCACGGAAATAGGGAGAACATAAATACTTCCATTTGTGGATCTGTTTGAAATTTTAAAAATGTGGATGTTCTAACTTTCAAGCTGCCTGAGTAAGTGGGAAGATTAGTACATGGCATACCACTCAGATTCCCAAATCAACACACAATCAAACAGAAACAGTTAGATGGAAATCAACAGCTCAGAGAGCCTGGTCCTGGCTTCTCTTACACAAACACTAGAACACAGCTCTGATGATTATCTGCTCAGCAAAGTTAATGGCACTTTCAGGTTTTACATAGCCAATTTGTTTCTAGTCTCACACGCCCTGCTTTGTCACTCAGAAAGCAGAGATTTTAAATGACATTTAAGTCAGAGAAGGTGATAAGTAGACGAGGGACACTGATTTTAAAATTCTACCAGGGGACCCATTCCAGGTTTTTAATTGAAGTTTTACTGAATATGTAGACAAATGTCTTCCTGCCCAGGGCTTTATGGCCAATCCAACATCTTGGGCCCCACATGCTTTTAAGGACAAAAGGGGTAAGATTATCTAAACCCTATTCAAGTTTTGTCCATTTATTTTAGGAGGCTCCAGGCATCCTCCATCAGAGTCTCTCTCAGTTACTTCCTTGGGCTCCTCAGAGTTGACTCGGGGGTGCTCCAGAACGAGTCTATTCATATTTCCCATTTTTATCACTCTTACAACCAATGTCCATGCTAGGTATGCTAGCTCTGGATGTCCCCAAAGTGGCCAATCCTAGAGTTGTGAGAGTAACTAATGTCTGTGCAAGGACAGAGACAGGAGGCTGTCTGTCCAAGTCTCAGCCACACTTTCTCACTTAAGTCTTTGAAAACAAATCCCTCAGCTCTGGCTCACCCTCTTATTCCACTGACATTCAAACCTACTCCAAGTAGTTAGGGGGACTACTTTATGACATGTCATTCTACCTTGTTCTAGATCCTAGTCACATACAAAAACTTCTTCCTACTCTTTTACATACAGCAACCTCCCTTAAAAGTCAACCCATGCTTACGTGCACCCCGATGTTTATAGCAGCAATGTCCACAATAACCAAACTGTGGAAAGAGCCAAGATGTCCATCGACAGATGAATGGATAAAGAAGATGTGGTATATATATACAATGGAATATGATGCAGCCATCAAAAGGAATGAGATCTTGCCATTTGCAATGACGTGGATGGAACTGGAGGGTATTATGTTGAGCGAAATAAGTCAAACAGAGAAAGACATGTATCATATGACCTCACTGATATGAGGAATTCTTAATCGCAGGAAACAAACTGAGGGTTGCTGGAGTGGGGGGTGGGGTGGGAGGGATGGGGTGACTGGGTGATAGACACTGGGGAGGGTATGTACTCTGGTAAGCACTGTGAATTGTGCAAGACTGTTAAATCTCAGATCTGTACCTCTGAAACAAATAATGCAATATATGTTAAGGAAAAAAAAAAAAGAAGAAGAAGAAGAAGAAGGTAGCAGGAGGGGAAGAATAAAGCGGGGGAAATCGGAGGGGTAGACGAACCATGAGAGACGATGGACTCTGAAAAACAAACTGAGGGTTCTAGAGGGGAGGGGGGTAGGAGGATGGGTTAGCCTGGTAATGGGTATTGAGGAGGGCACATTCTGCATGGAGCACTGGGTGTTATGCACAAACAATGAATCATGGAACACTACATCTAAAACTAATGATGTAATGTATGGGGATTAACATAAGAATAAAAAAAATGGTAAAAAATAAATAAATAAAATAAAAAAAAAAGTCAACCCATGCAAGCAGATGCCTGACTGATTCCCAGGCCAACAGATTCATACAAAGCCTAACTATAAATACAAGTTTGGGCTCAGAAGGACACCGTCTTAATACATATCATCTCTTTGCAGGGAGAAGTGGAGCTTAAGAGAATCATTTGATTTCACTTTAAGATGAAATGATTTATCTGATTTTTGAAAATCTAAGTCAGGAAACACCTACATTAAATCATTTGGAGTTAAGGATAAGAAGAAAGAATTCTTCCCGTGTATTCTGAACAAGATTTTCCAATTAACAACAAGTAACCAAGACATGCCTATCCTTGCCCTTGTGGCCCTGCCACATGACAGCTGGGGAAACGTCTGAGAAACTGGAATAACAGAGCTTAAAATCACTAACATAGAGAAGGGGCAGAGAGAAGCTTGAGATGCTGAATGAAACAGAGGCCAAAGCAGATTACACAAATCTCATTTCCTCTGCCCAAATCCCTTCCATTGGTTTTGAGATGACTTAATCAATCATGAATTTCACATTCACAGGACAATCCAAACCACCGTCATGAGTGAAGTTTCCTTGACGGTTATCAGTGAGCACAGGACAGCTGTTTTCACCCCAGTCTCTCTCCTTTGATAGGGTCCCTAAGAATATTGCCTTCCAGGATATATTAATATTTCATATTATCATATTATTAATATGATATTAATATGATTAATAATATCATCATTAATATTACATTTTTTCCAGGATGCTATAAGCAAGGCATTTTCTCTTTGTATGTTAACCAGCCTTCAAGTGGAGGCACTGCCCATATATACACAACTTTGTACGGATGCACTGGGCTCTTGAAGTGCAACCCCTTCCCAAAACGGGAATTAAGGGCATTTCCCTCCCCAAGAACACACAAGTATGGATTCAGCTCTTAGTCCCCATAAGGAAACTAAAGCTGCCCTGTTTTAACCATGGTATCTGGAAGAAGAATACATGCACCCATTTTAGGAAGTCACTTTGGAGCCATCTTCCGTTCCACCTTTCCCTTTATCTCCCAGATCTGATCAGTCATCAAGGCTTGTCAATGCCACCTCCTAAATATCACCATACTCTACCTCTTTTCTGTCTGCATTACCATAGTCTTAGATCAAGCTATGGTATCTTTAATTAAATGACTGCAGCAGCCTCTTCACCAATCATATCCTCTCTAGCCCATCCTCCACATTGTAGCCAGATAATAAAGAACAAATCTGGTCAAGATATAGTCCAGCTTAAAACCCTTCAGAGGATCCTCAATGCCTTCAGGGTGGAGTCTGTGCTCTTCAGAATAGCACAGCTGATCACGACCTGGCCTCTGCCCTCTACCAGCTATGATCAAACCATAGCTCTGGTCACTTCCACCTCTCCCTACTCACTCCAGCCAGATCAGGTACTATAATTCCCAGAAATACCATTTTCTTCCATCACCAAGCCCATGCATACACAGTACCCTTTGACTAGAATGCCTTTATCACCTGTTTCACCTCTCTTAATCCTATTTATAACTCCACATGGACCCAGTCCAGTCCCCAAATGTTTTTCTACTTGCCCACTCCAGGATAGGCACATATGAAGATAACATTAAATAGACTATGTTTTAGTTGTATGTTTACATGTATATGTATGTCTTTCCCACTAGACTGAATTCCTGAGGCAAGGACTGGGTTTTATTTATTATGGCATCTTCAGAGCCTAGGTCAGGGCCTGGGAGGTTGTACCAGATAGTTAGCCTGCCATAACAGAATACTGTAGACCAGGTGGCTTAAGCATTAGAAATTTACTTCTCATAGTTCTGGAGGCCGGGAAGTCCAAGATCAAGGTCCCCATAAGGTAGGCTTCATTCTGAGGCCTTTTCTCTTGACTTATAGGCGGCTGCCATCCCCTGTGTGCTCACATGACTTCTTCTACATATATGCACAGGGAGAGAAAGAGAGCAAGCTCCTTGGTGTCCCCACCTCATGTCCTCATCTAACCCTATTAAGTCCCTAAGACCTCACCTCCAAACACCATCAAATTGGGGATTAGGGCTTCAATGTAGGAATTTGGGGGGGTGCATAAACATTTAGTCCATAAGAGAGATGTAACGGATGCTCCATAAAATGTGTTGATTAATTTAACAAATGACATCTTTGACTAAATGTGTCCATTTCTTTTAAACAACTAAGTATAATTATCTACCCATCCACTAGACCAGTGGTTTTCAGGGTGTGTGTGTGTAGAGCATATTTTGCCCCCCACCCCAGGAGACACTTAGCAATGTCTATAGATATTTTTGACTATCACAACTGGGATGGGGGTGTTTACTGGCATCTAGTAAGTAGAGGCAAGGATGCTGCCAATCATTCCATAATGCACAGGACAGCCCCTCACAACAAAAAAATTATCTGGTCCCAAATAGTGCCAAGGCTGAGAAACCCTGCACTAGAGTATAAGAACCGAGGCAGGAAATTTCTCTTCTTCTCTACCATATCACCAGCATCTAGAATAGTGCCTTGTTCATGACAGGTGCTCAAAGAGCATGAAATACATCAATGAATGAATAAAAGCACATGGGAGAATTGCACAAAAAGTCATTTGCCTTCTGCTTTGGTAATTCCTCCTCAGTTACTTCTTTTTGTTTACCCTTTTTTCCCCTTAATTAACATACAATATATTATTTGTTTCAGGGGTACAGGTCTGTGATTTATCAGTCTTACACAATTCACAGCACTCACCATAGCACATACCCTCCCCAATGTCCATCACCCAGCTACCCCTTCCCTCCAAGCCCCCTCCACTCCAGCAACCCTTAGTTTGTTTCCTGAGATTAAAAGTCTCTTATGGTTCGTCTCCCTCTCTGGTTTTGTCCCGTTTCATTTTTTCCTCTCTTTCCCCATGATCCTCTGCCTTGTTTCTCAAATTCCACATATCAGCGAGATCATATGATAATTGTCTTTCTCTGACAGATTTATATCGCTTAGCATAATACTCTCTAGTTCCATCCACATTGTTGCAAATGGCAAGATTTCATTTATTTTGATGGCTGCATAATATTCCACTGTATATATACACCACATCTTCTTTATTCATTCATCTGTCGATGGACATCTCAACTCTTTCCATAGTTTGACTATTGTGGACATTGCTGCTATAAACATTGGGGTGCAGGTACCCCTTAGGATCACTACATTTGTATCTTTGGGGTAAATACCCAGTAGTGCAATTGCTGGGTCATAGGGTAGCTCTATTTCAACTTTTTGAGGAACCTCCATACTGTTTTCCAGAGTGGCTGCACCAGCTTGCATTCCCACCAACAGTGTAAGAGGGTTCCCCTTTCTCCACATCCCTGCCAACATCTGTCATTTCCTGACTTGTTAATTTTAGCCATTCTGACTGGTGTGAGATGGTATCTCATTGTGGCTTTAATTTGTATTTCCCTGATGCCGAGTGACGTTGAGCACTTTTTCATGTGTCTGATGACCATTTGGATGTCTTCCTTGCAGAAATGTCTGTTCATGTCTTCTGACCATTTCTTGATTGGATTATTTATTCTTTTGGTGTTGAGTTTGACAAGTTCTTTATAGATTTTGGATACTAGCTCTTTATCTGATATGTCATTTGCAAATATCTTCTCCCATTCTGTCGGTTGTCTTTTGGTTTTGTTGACTGTTTCTTTTGCTGTGCAAAAGCTTTTTATCTTGATGAAGTCCCAATAGTTCATTTTTGCCCTTGCTTCCCTTGTCTTTGGGATGTATCTAGGAAGAAGTTGCTGCAGCTGAGGTTGAAGAGGTTGCTGCCTGTGTTCTCCTCAAGGATTTTGATGGATTCCTGTCTCACATTTAGGTCTTTCAACCATTTTGAGTCTATTTTTGTGTGTGGTGTAAGGAAATGGTCCAGTTTCATTCTCTGTATGTGGCTATCCAATTTTCCCAACACCATTTGTTGAAGAGACTGTCTTTTCTCCATTGGATATTCTTTCCTGCTTTGTTGAAGATTAGCTGACTACAGAGTTGAGGGTCTATTTCCCTCCTCAGTTACTTCTTACCTAATGCTTCTTGCTCATCAGTTATCCTGGTTGCTTTTACTTATGTTTGTTCTACACATCCATTCCTACCTTTACCTGGTTCAGGGGTCATAATTTCTAAAGGGTTCCCTGATGAAAATGGTAGTAACTAGCCACATGAAGCTATCTACTTTAAATTATTTAAAACTAAATAAAATAAAAAATTCAGTCACAGTAGCTACATTTCAAGTGCTTGATAGCCACATGTAATTAATGGTTACCATATTAGACATATATTTCCATTTCTGCAAAAAGTTCTCTTGGACAGTGCTGGTCTATAGACATGAAGTAGGTTATTCCTCCTTCATCTTCACTAATAACAACTAGAAATAAAACGCATTTTACTTCTGCCTTTAGGACATTATCCTGACTGCAGCAAAGAAAGAGGAAGAAACACAATGTTTGATAACTGTGGGGGAAATTGCCCATTCAAATTAGACATCAACAAGAGAGAAATATGATGAATTGGCAAGGGTATATCTTGTTTGCCAGAGGAATATTCTACTGGCTCAAGGTGGAAAAATCAGCAAATCACTTTGTGGCAGAATTTCTTACTTATTTTTGTTGTTTTGGTCATAAGAAAAAGAGCAGGTAAAGTGGGCTAAAAGGGCATTTTAAATCCAGCAACTGAATTCAGAAAAAGCTGCATGCAACAGAATGCCCCACTACTAACCTTTCAGAGTTTAGTTTGAAAGGCAGTCTGAGATTTAGGCATATTAGGGAGGCAAAATGCAACAGTGCAAGGTTTTTTTGTTCTCTGAAGTATACGGGAAACTGAGCAAGAAACATATCAAATGGACACAAGGGAAAACATCTAATCTAGACTACAAAGAGCAATATTTTAAGCATCAAAGTGTCTTGATTTGGTTGTTTTTTTAGGAAGATCCCTCCAATTCTACTAAAGAGTAGGAAATAAGCCGAAACATGACTAGTTGTATAACTAAAGACACTATAGTACAATGGGATGATCATGAGCTTCATAGTTGAAGGATCTGTGTTCTAAAGATGACCATGATATTAATGAACTATATGAGCTAGAGTCTATGATTTCACCTCATGGTACCTCTTTTCTACATTGGAGTCATGATTCTGTGGGAATGCTGTGCAATTCAGAAATAATAGATGTACATCTTTGCCAGCATAGTTTAGCACACAGAAAGTAGCAAAAGCAAGATATTTTTGTCATTAGTATATTTAACTTCTCAGCTTCTGTTTCCCCAATGGTTAAAGAGAAACAATAACCATGCTCCTCTTTTTTCCCAACATTGTGACAAGTAATAACAAAAATAAAAGTACTTTAATTCATATGTCTGAGGCCAACTGACTTTTTACAAGAATGCCAAGACCATTCAATGAGGAAAGGATATTCTCTTCAACAAATGGTACTGAAGCAAACGGATATCCACACGCAAAAAAGTAAAGCTTGACTTCTACCTCACACAATACACAAAAATTAATGCAAATGGATCAGTGACCTAATATATAAGAGCTAAAACCAAAACTGCTACAAGAAAACAGGGATAAATCTTTAGTTTCTTTGATTTGGCAACAGATTCTTACCTACAACACCAAAATCACAAACAACAAAAGAAAAAATAAATTGCAGTTCATTGAAATTAAAAACTTGTCCATCAAACGACATTATCAGAAAAAATGAAGATAATCCACAGAATGGGAGAAAATATTGTGAATCATTTATCTGATATGATTTAGTATCCAGAATATAAAAAGGACTCTTACAACTTAATAACAAAAAACCCCCCAAAACACCCAATTTAAAAATGAGGAGATGACATGAATAGACATTTCTCCAAAGAAAATACACACATCCAAAAAACACATGAAAAGATGTTTAACTTTATTAACCAGTAAATGCAAATTAAATGCAAATCAAAATCACAATGAGGTTCCACTTTATACCCATTAATATGACAATAATATCTTTTATAAAGAAAATAACAAGTGTCTACAAGGATATAGAGAAATTGGAACCCCTGTGCATTGTTGGTGGGGATGTAAAATGGTTTGGCCACTCTGAAAAATAGTTTGATGGTTCCTCAGAAAGTTAAAAATAGAATTACCAAACAACTCTGCAATTCTACTCCTAGGTATATACCCCCTAGAACTGAACATGTTCATGCATATTCATAGCATCATTAGTCACAATAGCCAAAAGGTAGAAACAACCCAAATATCAATCAAGGGATGATTATGGATAAGCAAATTGTGGTACATACATACGATAATATTACTCAACCTTAAAAAGGAATGAAGTACTGATACATGCTACAATGTGGATAAACCTCTGTTAAGTGAGAGAAACTACAAACCAAAGACCACATATAGTATGATCTCATTTATATGAAATATCCAAAATAAATACATCCATAGACGCAGAGTGTAGATTTGAGATTGACAGGGGCTGGTGGGAAGGGAAAATCGGGGAGAGACTGTTTAATCGGTAAGAAATTTTACTTTGGAGCGATGGAAATGTTTTGGAACTCGATAGAGATGGTGGTTGCATAAAATTATAAATGTACTGTCACTGAATTGTTCACTTTAAAATGTTTAATTTTATGTTATATAAATTTTACCTCAATTTAAAAAGAAGTAAAAGAACTCTGTCATTTACAAAACAAAGCCAATTCAGTTCGTCAGTGGAGAGGCACTGACTTGAACCAGTAATACATTTTTTTTAAAGATTTATTTATTTATTTATTTATTTATTTATTTATTTATTTATTTGAGAGAGAGAGAGAGAAAGAGCACACACACTCACCAGTGTAGGAGGGGCAGAGGGAGAGTATCCTTAAGCAGACTCCCCACTAAGCACGGAGCCCAATGTGGGGCTCAATCCCACAACCCATGAGATCATGATGTGAGCCAAAACTAAGAGTTGGACACCTTATCAGCTGAGGCACCCAAGTGCCCCTTGAACCAGTAACACCTTTAATAAAAATACCTCCTGTTTATACTACCATAGGTGTGCCTCAACCAATCTTCACAGCATTCTCCTTGGGAGACTGAGTCTCAGAATGATGCTGTAACTTATCCAAGTTTGGGCAGAGTCCAGAATAAACATGGCTGACTTTTGGGCTACTGTTTTCTGCCTTTTTATCTTCCAACTCGAGTATAACTGAATTTACCGGAACAGTGAACCTCAATAAGGAAGAATGCTTGCCTACACCTGTATTTCTCTTCTCAACATTTGGGTTAAGGAAAAAAGCTAACTATTTTGGAGATGTACAGCCTGAGTTTATGTTCTGCTATTGCTTCCTACTGACTATACAACATTGAGGAAGTTACTTGGTGTTCGTAAATCTTAGTTTACTCATCTATGTAACAGGAGAAGTAATAGCACCTCCCTCATAGAGTTGTTGAGAGGATTAAAAGATCAAATGTGTAAAAGATGGCATAGAGTATGTGGCTAGTAAAAAGTGATATTTATTATTACTATTATTAAAATCCTACCACCTATTCTTCATTACAAGAACATCTATATAACCAGAAACTGTTTAAAAGCAGCTTTAATTTCTTTTCACTCAGCACCCAATTGTTTTGTATCACAAGGTTTCCTTTAGGTCTTAGGCATGAAACAACTGGGATTTATTTGAATATCATGGACCTAGCAGATTCCAGTCAAAACACTGCTTTTCAGCATCATTTGTAGTACCTACTGTCAAAATTTTTATAGCTAACAGCAGTAAGTTTATGTTTCACAAAACACTCCAAAATATATTTTCAAGTTTAATCCTCTTAATAACCATGAGAAATGGGGCAATCTAGGATAACTGGCCCCATTTTCAGAGAAGTACTAGCCCAAAATCAAATAGTAAAGAGTTTGTCCATGGACTAGGATTCTTTCCACTATTCCTCAAAGCTTGCTTGGGACATGTTTCTATGGACATGTTTTCTGTTACAAGTGGCAGAAAATGCAACCCTAACTGTCTTAAATAACAAAGGAATTTATTGGCTCAGAGAGTTGCTAAGTCCAAAGGAACTTCGGGTGTGGTTTAAACAAAGCCACCACGTCCAAGTTCCTCCCCAGCCATTGGCTCTGCTCTGTTCCACAATAATTTCATCCTCAGAATGCATTTATGGTATTATGGTTGCCAACAGCTCAGACCAACCAACACTCAGATTTAAGACTAGCTCAAATGGAATGGGTGCTTTTGTCTCTCAGCAATGTATTTCAATATAAATAGTTCACATGTCTAACTAGTTATTGTGGCCACAGGGATACAATGTGCTGATTGGCTAGATGTAAGTCACAAACCCACTTTTGTTGCTGGTGGAAAAGTGACTTCAACCTAAAACCCACTGACAAAGCATTGGAGAGGGAGTGATATCCCAGAAGAAAATTGGCGTGTTAGCAGATGTTGGTAAATAAAACCCACAAATGTCCACTGCCCTGTGATAAAGAAAACTTTCCAGGTTTAAAATGACTGTCTTTTATACTGAAGTTCATGTACCAGCACGATTCTGACATTTATGCACTGAATTATGCAAAACTCATGTATTAAGTGTATACTTTAACATAAGGCCTAGGGATTCAGTGATGAAAAAGACATTTTCTCTGCCCAAGTTAAGCCTATAAAGTGAAGATCTGAGTTAGATAATTTCCTGTCTTCACACTACTCCTGGCTCCAGATTTCCTGCTGCAAAAATAACATGAAATACTTTGCAGGGACACACAGGCCGTGTACTCCTAGTGCACTCTGCAGGATAGAAATGTCATCAGTTGCTATGACAACCTATTTGGGTTATGAGGGTATGTAGCTTTTAAAATTCTATCAATCAGTAGATAGATTTATTTTACAATACTCTATAACATTGACCCCACAGAGAGGAAAACATGGATGAAATAACTAGAGGGACATTGAAGAAATGACAGTTTAAAATACCTATACTAACACCTTGAAAGTTTGGAAGCAGAGAAAAGTTTTTCTAACTACTGACTTCTGTAACTTGTAACCATATGGATGGCTTTTAAAGATACCAGAAATTCATATAGGTATGAAATGTTTCTCAACCACATTAGCCCACTGGGGACACTTATTTACATTTAATGTTATGAATAGAATGGATCTACAAGGTCATTGAGGCCAATCCCTTCAGCTCACAGATGAAGACTGTAAAATCCACACAGAAAAAGTAGCACCCAAGGTTCCACAGACCTAGTGACAGACCTCAAACCAGAACCTGGCTCTCTAGATTTCTTTACCAACGTTCTTTCTACAATACCAACCAGTTAAACCCTGATGACCTGTCCACTCAAGGGAGAGTACTTACAAATCTTGTAAGTTATAAACTGTATACTCACTCCAAAGCTTATGGTGTAATTGCAGATCACAGGAGTGCTCCATCTTGACCATGCCCTGAAGATGTGACGAATGACTAGTATATTACAGTAAGTACCATTTTCCTGATAACTAGGTGATTCTCTTTGTTTTAATCCTTCTTATATTCTCTGATTCCCTGCCCCTTCAGGGGGTCTTGCAGACTTGTCAGGGGAAGCTGGTAACATTCTTGATAACAAACATTGATAATACATTCCTAAAAGATCCGTGTAAACATTTTGCCCAAAAGTAATAAAAGATATACCAGACTAGTTCATAAATGAATGAATTACCAGTAATCTTCAATTTATTCATTTAAGAAATGGGATAGAGTATGTATTAGTTTGTGAGGACTTTCATAACAAAATACTACAGACCAGGTGGCTTAAAAAACAGAAATATATTTCCACAGGGTTCTAGAAGCTAAAATCTGACATCAAGATGTCAGCAGGATAATTTCTTCTGGGCCGCTTATCTTGCAGACG
Organism: Neomonachus schauinslandi; assembly: GCF_002201575.2. Classification (NCBI taxonomy): domain Eukaryota; kingdom Metazoa; phylum Chordata; class Mammalia; order Carnivora; family Phocidae; genus Neomonachus; species Neomonachus schauinslandi. Next base: position 34,498,762 of record NC_058409.1, on the reverse strand, counting down.
GTTGTCTTCTACCTCTGTTTTCTCATGGTCTTTCCTCTGTGCCTATCTGTGTCCTAATCTCTTTCTCTAAGGACTCCAGTTAAATTGGGTAAGGGTCCACCCATATGACCTCATGTAACCTTAATTACCTGTTTAAAGGCTATCTCCAAATACAGTCACATTCTTAGGTACTTCAACATAGGAATTTGAGGGGGGGAGCATAGCCCCCAAATACTCAGTCCATAGCAGAACTGTATTTCTTTATCTTAAGAAAAATGTCTCAAGTTACCAGAATTTTACAAATTAGCACAACTTTTTTTTTTTTTTTTTCTGTTCAAGGCATGATCAAGGCTTTGAGGGGAAAAAAAAAGAAATCTCTGAAATGTCATTTTCCCCACCATGTATGTACTGCCTAATACCCAATCCCCAGTACCATGACAACATGGGCTGAGAACCTGGGGAATGTGACACAACAGATCAAGCAGGATGAAAACCAAATGTCACAAAACTAACAAATAAGCACATGTTATTGGGAAGTGGCACAGACTGAAAATCCACTGTGTTATCTAGAGTTGTTTTCTATATTCCGTAAGGAAAAAAGGAGGACCTTTCCTACAAATAGTGCCCTGGAATTATCTCAGTTAAATACAAGGTTATGTGGAGGGTATTATGAAAGTCAAATGAAAGAGCAAGGCAGTACTAATCTCTCTTCTATAGAAACAGACTTCGTGGGGCGCCTGGGTGGCTCAGTCGTTAAGTGTCTGCCTTCAGCTCAGGTCATGATCCCAGGGTCCTGGAATCAAGCCCTGCATTGGGCTCCCTACTCCGCGGGAAGCCTGCTTCTTCCTCTCCCACTCTCCCTGCTTGTGTTCCCTCTCTCGCTGTGTCTCTCTCTGTCAAATACATAAAATCTTTTTTAAAAAAAGAAAGAAATAGACTTTGTATGTTAGCGTCATAGAGAATAAGTAATTTAACAGCCACATAGACCAAACAATTTATCCTATTCTGGACCTTGTGTCTGAGAAGGCATTAAGGAAGGTCCCCTTTAGCTATGCACAATAGGATGCTCAGCTACACTTCTTAGTCATCTCCTTCTTGCAGCCTCTGCTCCTGCCACTCTAACCACAAAACTTACTGAAACACATCACATTCTCTCTCCCCTAGAGGTCTTCACACATGCTAGTGCCTCTTCCTGGTACATCCTTCCCCTCCCTATCCTTACATGGGCAACACTACCTTCCTGGTCTTGTTTGAACTGTCAGTATCACAGAAGTCTCCCTGGTGTCTCATATTTGCATGAGGTGTTCTGCCTGTGGGCCAACGTAGACACTCCTCCATCATGGTACTTATCACTGTACTGAAATTGGTATTGTTAATTGTTGACTTCTTGAGAATGTAAAAACTTGAGGCAGAGAAGGTCTTGGTCATTGCTACTGCACCAATGCCTAACACTGTGCCTGATTCTCAAAGAATGGTTGTTGAATGAGTAGTAGATTACACAGTTGTCCTAAGAACTATGTCAAAGATTCAGTCATGGAAGCTGTTTACAAATATAAGTACGGTATACTTTTGTGGAAAGAGTCTTGTGATGCTCATAAAGTGAAACAGAATTTAATGAGGCACAACCAATGTAAAAACTTAAAGTCAGATGTGAAACTAAACTTAGAAATCTGGTTAAATTTTTTCATCTTACAAAATGTGACACTGAAGACTAGAGAGTTCTAGAAATCAACACAACTTAATAATGGGAGAGATGGAACAGACCACAGATCTTTTGACTTCCAGTTCATTCAACTATTTGGTAGTATTGATTAAGCACTTCTATGTGCCAGTCACTGGAGATGTAAGGATAGATTAGAGAAGTGAGGATTCCGTCCTTATAAAGCATGTGTTCTGGGAAGAGAAGATAGACAAGAGACATGTAAAAAAAGAATTACAAAAAAAAAAAAGAGAGAGAGAGAGACTGAGAGAGAGAGAGAGAGAAAGACAATACAGAGCTTGACACTATACAAAGCAGTCAGGGAAGGTCTCTCCGAAGAGGGTGCGTTTGACCTGAAGTTCAAGTGTCAGCCATGTGAAGATCTAGGGTGTAATAAAATAGGAAGTTTGGGGCACCGGAATCAAAGAAAGAAAGTGAGGACGTGGGAGTATAAGGAGAACAGAGATAATTGTGTATGATGAGGCTGGAGCCATAGGCAGGGGCCACGGCACTTAGGGCCAGGAAGGTCAGGGTAAGCAGTGTGGATTTATTCTATGCAATGAGAAGCTCTGAGAGGAAGTGATGTGACTGGTATATCTCTACCTCAGAGGTTTTTTTCACTAAAGTATATAGTGTCTTGCTTTATCCCATCATCACTGTTGAACTAATAAGTGAACCAGGGTGAAAAACTTGTAAGAATTAATATAGCAAATGAGCCAAGGATTCATTTCTAGTGTATTTCCCAGAAATAGGAAGGTTTTTTAGCTATACACAAACATGCTTGTGTGAAAATTGATTCTGAGAACAATCTGACTGGAGCTTAGGTGCTTAAACCATACAGTGCGGCTAGGCCTTGCAAATTCCAAATTATAGTATCCAAAAAAGTGTTCCGATGAGGATGCTCTCTGTCAGGGATGTGCAGAGCCAGTGACCGTTTACAAAGATTATTCAAATACCAGCCCTTCTGCTCTTGGCTTTATGCTTTATCCTAGCTAGACAATATGCAGAAGAAAAATGGTAAGAAAAAGCAGCTGAGATCTTAACAATGGCCCTAAACATATCTGGTTACTCAAGGCTCTAAATTTCCACTTTATATTAAACATGAATTCAGTGAGTTTAAGTGATGCAATTTCTAAACATGCCCAAAGTGAAACTATTTTCTGTCTTATCTATTCTAATATTTTCAACCCAAAATTTGGTTGGTGGAATGGGGGGGTGGGAGGGGAGAACACTCGAAGAAATAGGATGAAAAGTTTGGAGACTCTCATAATCCTACAACATGCCATTTTCCCAACTGCCTCCCTTTGCCCCACCTTTTCCTATAAAGGCATGAACTTTACAGTGAAATGCCTACGCATTCTCTTCCTAGGCTTTGCCAAAAGCCTTCCTCCTGTTTACTCGCCTAACCCCAAGCCCAAGGGATCCAAGTTCTACCATTAAAGATCAACCAAAAGGGCGCCTGGGTGGCTCAGTTGGTTAAGCTACTGCCTTCGGCTCGGGTCATGATCCCAGGGTCCTGGGATTGAGTCCCGCATCGGGCTCCCTGCTCTGCGGGGAGCCTGCTTCTCCCTCTCCCACTCCCCCTGCTTGTGTTCCCTCTCTCGCTGTGTCTCTCTCTGTCAAATAAATAAATAAAATCTTTAAAAAAAAAAATAAAGATCAACCAAAAATGCTATTATTGCAACCTGTTTGAGATGGTCAAGTAGTGTTTACTGGTAAGGAGTAACTGGTCAGTTGGACAGTGGATCACAAATATGATTTCAGCCTCCAAATCCCAGAGGGTATCAAGTTTGAGAATGACCAGTGAGTTACTCTGCCATATAGTTACATAGGGAGGCAGGAAGCAGGTAAAGGAAAGCTCCTAGGAGAAGCCTGTGTCAACTGGCACATCACGGGCTTAGCTGGAATCTCCCCTGCCTCACCCCTCTGCCTTCCTCTGTTTCTCATAGCTTTCACCCCCCATCACCATCAAACCCTTCTTGCCCCTCTAATGGTTGCTACTGAATGGATGGTGTTGGCCAGGTTTTGTGAAACAGGTGCCTGCTTGATTATTTGCACCAATGTGATGCATGTGTTATCATGAAATGAGATGAACCATAACTAGTGCATCTGGACCACAGGATAATAAGGAGGGGAAAAAAAGTCTTGCCTTTTGACAACTAGTGGAGACAACTGTCACTTATAAGTGTAGATTTTTAGAACAGATCATTGAGGTAAGGCATTCAAAAATGCCCTACCATGGAGGTGATTCTTAAATCCTTTCCTTAGTTCAACTCACTAATAACTATCTGACCTTTAAGGACTTTTTTTTTTCTTCTTGGCATATTGTAACAAACTAATGTCCTTCAGTGACAATAAATTTGAGACAAAATAAGGAACTAACCAACTGTGCCCCGTGACGGGAAAACATCAATCACTCCCTGTGAGCCACTGCTGAGGGCTAGAACTTTTGTCCAAACTAAAACATTCTGTGTTTTTGCAAGTTTGTTTTTATTAAACTGAAATAGCTTTGAGAATTCTCAGGGTGCTTCCTAGTTGTCAAGTAATTCTCATTGTGGTCAGGCACAAGGACTAGGATAGTCACATTGTTTGCTAATGCAAATAGCCTTGTTTGCAGGGTACTTACAATGTACTTCACCAGAATGAAACAGAGGTCAACAATTATCCCACTTTTTAGCAAATCTGCCCTGTAAATAGAATCAAGATCAGCTTTGTTTTTTATCTACTCCCTTGAACACTCAAAATTAACTATGACTGCCAATGGGGCTTAGTACCACCAAAGCTTCCAAGAAGCTACAGGGGAGAGATAAGACTCACAGCCTGAGCAGAGAGCCCTATTGTCTTGGGTCTTTCCAGGCATTCTTTTGGAGAACCCCACTGCTGCCTTTTGCCATCCCAATCAATTGTGTGAAAAACAGAGCTGTTTGCCAACAAAAGCCCAAAGAAGCCCGCATCATCAGGGAAACAGCTTCCTGTGGATGAGACACTTGCTAGAATGTGTGGCCCCAGAGCTGCAAGTTCACAGCTACCTGGTGAGCTGTGAAAAGCAGAACCTAAGTTCCCATCTTAGCAGGATGAGGCTTCTCATGTGTTACAGAGAAAGGAAACTAAGACAGAGGTCCAAAGAATTCTTCAGGCACAGCGAAGGCTTATTTTGTGCAAATAGTTACCGGCAGGTCACCATCTCTACTGAGGACAGAACGAGAGGAATGAAGTTCATGCTGTGACAGCAGGGATTAAGGCATCCTGGAAAGTAATTTTCTAAACATCACAGCATCCTAGGAAAGTCTTTTCAGATCACGATATTCTCACTGCCCTGAATTCACCCCACTCTCCAACAAATCGTGGTCTATAGGAAACCACGCTTAAACTTTCTATTCATTTTACCATAATTTCCAGACCACATTTTACAGAGAAAAATATTAAAATCAAATGGGTTTTATTTAACATAGAATATTAATGTTCAGAGGCAATTATAGTAAGATGGTTTAAAGCTTAGCCTTTGGAGTTAGAAAGTTGTAGGTTCAAAGTTGTAGGCTTTGTTATTTTATATCTGTGATCTTGGGCAAATTACTTAACCTCAGTTTCCCCATGAGGAAAATAATGTGTAAAGGGCTTAAGAGAGCACCTGTTACACTAACGTACTTAATAAATATTAACTGTTATTATTACTGTTACTATTCATTTCTGAACTCTACTCATGATACAAAGAAAAATCTGGCTTAATTTGTTCCTGACAAAGAATGGAAGCCAAATGCCTGAATTCCCTGATAGCTCCCTGTGTTCTCATCAGCTCTGCATGTGCTGAAGTGCAGAGCAGTTCAGCCATGAAGGAGTCTTCATACAGCCATGTAGATGGGATCCAGGGACCAGGAAGACACCCCTACCTTTTTCTTTAGTGGAAGTTTCCCCCACGGGCATAATGAGAATCAAGCAAACCTGCGACCTCTTTACTATAGTGAGATTCATAATATAATACTCCCAACGTGCAATGATGGCCAAATTCACTATTCTGGTTTCTCAGCACAGAATAAGGCCCATTGGTTTTGTCTACTCAATTTTCATCTATAATTGTACATTTCTGCTTTTCTCTTTTCACAGCATGCCCACATCTGCCACCTCAGATGTATCATGGTCTTAGTATTCTTGTGACACAGATAGGAAAAGGAGCTACTATATGTACAAATTACATTTGAGGGGTGTTCCCCATTAACAGAATATTTACCAACCAGATCATACACAACTCCAAACTGACAAGGGTGGAGTATTCACTGAATATGAAGGATAGCCAGATAGTCAGCCATCTAGAGTGTGGAAAAAGGCAGAATATAGCTATTAACATGATGATAATAATATTGATATTAATTGATAATTTATTGAATGTTTATTACTATTGGTGAGGTGAGGGCCTTCTCCCCATGTTGCTCTATGTTTCCATATCAGTCCATAGGGAATAGCATTTTTTTCCCTGTTTCCAATGGATGAGGGGTTGTTATAAAGACAATTTCTGAACATTTTTTCTATCCTCCTACTCTCTTTTCCCAGAGAGAAGTGTTATTAAATGGATCCAGTAGATCCTGAGACATTTTGCAGACCCTGTTTTTAAATGCTGGGTCAGAGTGCCATATATTGAAGACTGGGCTCTACTTTGCCCTTCCAGGGTATATCCCATGCAGTAAAGCACCAGAGGGATGCACAGGCCTGCCTCCCAGCCTTAGCTCCCTGCCTCCATACTTTTTGAGCTCAGTGCACATGCACATGGTGGAGTAAGTGGACCCCGAGTTTGCCCTACCACCTTAGGATCAGGTGGGATATTAGGAAGTCTTATTTATCCTCATTTCTGGAACTACCACTTACACTTTGGTACTACTTACCAGAGAGTCCTTCATTGAGAGAGTGGGGCAGGAAAGACTAAGCAATATGTGTGGTAGTGAGCTGAATAATGGTCTCCCAAAAATGTCTATACCCTAATCCCCAGAATCAGTGAATATGTTGTCTTACATAGTATATTATTTTCCTAGGGCTACCATAACAAATTACCACATGCCAGTAGCTTAAGACAAGAGAAATTTATTCTCTCACAGTTCTGGATGTCAGAAGTACAAAATCAAGATGTCAGAGGGCGATTTCTTCTCAGAGGAAGAATCTGCTCTATGCCTCTCTCTTAGCTTCTGGTGGCTGCTGACAATTCAATCCTTGGCCCTCCTTGACTTGTGGACACGTCACGCCAATCTCCGCCTCTGTAGTCATATGATGTTCTCCCTGTATGTCACTTCTGTCTCTGCATCTTCGCATGGCATTCTCTTCTGTGTGTCTGTGTCCAAAATTCTCTTGTTGTATAAGGATACCAGTCACTGGATTAGGTTCCACTCTCACCCAGTGTAACTTCACATTAACTTGATCACAAACACCCTATTTCCAAATAAGGTCATATTCACTGGTACTAGGGATTAGGACTTCAACATATCTTTTTAAAGGACACAATTTAATCCACATTATATGTAAAAAGACTGCAGATGTGATTAAGGATCTTGAGATGGGGAAATTATCCAGGATGATCCACATATGCCCAATGTAATCACAAGGGTCCTTATAAAAGGAAGACAGGAGGGTCAGAGGTCAAAGAGGAGAGGCTATTTGACTACAAACGGAGAATGCAGTGATGCAGCCATAAGCCAAGGTATACCAGCAGCCCCAAAAGCTAGAGGAGCCAAGGAACAAGCTCCCTTGGGGGATTATCTCATGAACTCTTCTAAACAGCCCTTTGCAGCAGGCACCCTTATTACTCTTAATAAAAAGCTGAGAAAAATGAGGTCAAGAAATAATAAATAACTTGTAGCTAGCAAGTAGTGGAGTCAGAATTTGAACTCATATCATTTAAAAAATTTTTTATTGTTATGTTAATCACCATACATTATCTCATTAGTTTTTGATGTAGTGTTCCATAATTCATTGTTTGTGTATAACACCCAGTGCTCCATTCAATATGTGCCCTCCTCAATACCCATCACCAGGCTAACCCATCCTCCCACCCCCCTCCCCTCTAGAACCCTCAGTTTGTTTTTCAGAGTCCATTGTCTCTCATGAACTCATATCATTTTGACTCCAAGACTTATACTCTTCTCTGTCAGTAAGCCATACTCTTACTCTACTCATCTGTAGTCAGATAGGTGACTTCACTGGACACGGGACATAAAACTTGGTCTATAAATGCTGCAAAAGTGCCATACTTGTTATTTGTCTTTATACAAAAGAAGTAGCCGCATTTACCTGACCACCTAAGGGGAGGCGGGGAAGGAAAGGCCAAGTCAACATCTTCCTACCACAATGCTATTGTAAGATAATCAATCAGTCCAGTAAAACTTCTTTGAGGCCAATGAGCAGTTCATGGTGCCAGGATCCAACTGGCAGAAGAAGAATAACAGCCTTGGGCACTGCATGGGCCAACAGATTCTGGCTTATGAACCAAGCTGACCTTTTCTTCCAAAAACTGAATCTGAGAAAATCATCCTCTCTTCTCCATTTCTTTGGACTATTTCTACACTGGAAGGTTGTCCAGTATAGACTGTAAACTCCAAGAGGGCACCATGTCTGATGCTCACTTCTGCTATCAGGGCCTAACAAAGTCCCAAGGAAATAGGTGCTCCCCAAATACTAGATAAATGAAGAGAACAGGAGTCAGCTATGCTTGGATCCAGACCCCATTTCTACCATATATCAGCTGTGTTAACTTGAGTAATTCACTTCACCACACCTAGCTTACTACCGTATCTGTGAGGCACAGATTTAAAATCTGGGCAGCAATGACTTTGTCTCTTGGAGTGTTATGGAACTCATGAAGATCTTCTGTACATAAGTTATCTCTTAATAAGTATCCATGACTGAGTTAATTGATGAAGGGATGGATAAATGGATGTTAAAGGTAAGCTGGATACATTTTTGTTGCCCCAAAGTGATGCTAATATTGCAAACATACATCTGTCTGCAAAGTGCCCAGGAAGTTCTGCATGCTCCCACTTATCAATGCTGTTGGACTCAAGAGGGCCACAGCTTCCCCAGGGGCTAACAGCTAGGCCATATTTACATGGAAACAAATTAAAAGTATGACTGGAATGATTTTATCTCCTTTTCACATTGGTTTGTGTGTCTGTGCATTTTGTGTGTGTTTCAGCTGAATATAGGAAGAAGTATAATCCTACTTCATGGAAAATTAAAAAGACAATGCAAGCTTGGAGTATTTCTCCTCTGGGAGGGTGCTCATTTCCTTTATTTCTCATCAAGATTTCTATTAAGAATTTCATATGATTGATATTGTAAACCCCATTATGAAAATCAATGTATAATACAAGAGTTTAAGTGAGCCCCACCTTTAGTAGGAGTGTGAGTGTGATGCAGAGATCAGAGCAGCAATCAGAGCCTGGGCTATCACTAACCACCTTGGTAAAAGAATAAGGCATTTTGTATCCTTGAGTATCAGCTCCTTTAGCTTTAAAAGGAGGGATTCACACTTGACCTTCACCTTGGCCTACAAGGTTTCATGATACAGCCTCTACCTACCTTTCTAAACTTTGGCCAACCACTCTTCCTTCACTCACTCTGCCCCAATCACACGAGCCTTTTTTCTGTTCCTATACACATAAAGCTTTCTCACAGCTCATGGCATTTGTACTTGATGTTCCATCTGCCTGGAAATGCTCTTCCCTCAAATTTTCATATCACTGGCTCCTTCTCCCCCCACCAGGTCTCAGCTCAAATGACTCCATACAGGGAGGTCTTTTCCAGTTGCCCAATTTAAAGGTGATATCTAATTACTATCACATGATCTTGGCTTGTTTCTTCCATAGTATATATGGATATATAATATTCTCTTGATATTTGTTTTTTATTGTTTGCTTCCTCTCTTTCAATTATAAGGTCCAAGTAGGTAGGAACCACTATCTGTCTTGCCCATCACTGAATCCTAACACCTAAAACAGTGCCTGGCATATAGATGGTATTGAATGAATAATTTCTAAGTTTACCTCCATGAGTTAAAATCCACTGCTACTCATTCCACATCTCTCTTCCCCCAAAGCTCTGTAACCAATAGTAAAAGTAGATAAACACTCCGATGGGTTCATGTGATGGGAAGTTCCCAGCAGCTGTGCTCTGGACAAGAGGTTCTGATACAAGTACTATGTTTGGAACTCTACCTGATCAGATGTTAGAGAGTCACAGGTGGCCACCTCCTTCCTCCCTCTCAGGCTGTGGATCTCTTCCTTGTTTCAAACCCAGTAGGGATATCACACCTATGAGTCACACGTGGTGAACATCTCTCAAGAAGGCCTCTCTACTACTCTTCCTTCTTTACTGCAAGGCTCTTGTCCCATCCAGCAGGCTCCCATACCCACAAGAATTCTATCTTGATTTATCCAAACTACCTCTGCCTGTTTGAAGCAGAACTGAGAGACACTCTTATTATAAGCCAAGGGTGAAAGGGAATCATGTAGAGAAAACAATCAATATATTTAGAAAGTAAAAATAATGAAAATGAAGAGACACTGAGATCTTAGCTGTGTTTATTTTATGGCTATGGCATTATGAATGGGGGATGTAGGAATATAAGTTAAAGGCAAAGTAAAATGATAAAGTATTTGAACTCAAATTTACAGATTATCAAAGGAGAAATTCTAGCACCCAAAATTCCTTAGATCTTTTCTCTGCTATCAGAGGTACAATCAATCTGAGATCTTTTCTCATATGGAGATTTAGAAAATATAGGACTGCAGTATGCATTTGGCGCTAGAAGAGGGACAGAGGATGAGAAAATGAGTATAAGAATATCATAATAATTGTTGCTATATTCATGAGAAACTCATTTCTATGTATGAAATGCTATTTGTTCATCTGATTTATCAATCAGACTCATGAAGATTACAATAAGTGCATTTCATGGACTGGACTGGCTATTAATGAAATATACTTCAACATTTCAATAAGATTTCTAGAATGAGGAAAATGTTCGTAAATTTTCATTATGTATTCAATTGATTGCACCTCAACAAATGCACTCGTAATTGATATAGCAGCCCCCAAAATAGTAAAACATAACTACTTTGCTCACTGAAAGCTGCTTCTATTTAGAAATTATCAGAGAGAACAAATTATAAAATCCAGAGAAGCCTAATTACTGTCTCTGGCTCTCTCTGCCTCTCTCTCAGTCTCTGTCTCTCCCTACATATATAATGTTCTGAATTTGCAATAAAATTGGATTCTTAAAATTCCGGGAGAAAAAATTTCCAGTTAATGGTGAGCTACTTATAACTCAAGGAATAGAGGAAATAGCAATGACTTAGATATAACTTGGGGCACAACATAATTTCATGTGACTCATCTTATATGTTAGATAACTATGATAAAATTGTACATGTAGGTCATGAATGTTCCTAAGGCTCAATATGCACAGTGATGGTATCACTTTAATCTTCAGAGATTGAGCGCCAGGCATCTTGTTTCACACACAGTAGGAGTTTAGTCAACATTTTAGTCAACATTTGCTTCCAGAGAATACAAATCAGCACCCTGTTCCTCTGTATTAGCAAACTTGCTGTCCTTTCTCTCTGGTACCTACATATAGTAGAGGTGCACACTGGAGATTTTAATTCACTGGCACCAATTGAGAATCTCATATTTTACTCTTACAGAAAAGGTCTTAAAAAGTTATGGTATGTAGGTATAAATGCAAGGAATTGTGGAAATATAACAACAAAAACATGGCTGTTTGGATCGCCAAGACCTTTCCTAAATCTTGAAGAAATAAAAATATTCTGATAAAATAGTACAAATAAACAGTTAAGGTAGGTAAATCTATATAGAGTCTCTCTCCATGGTGAATTTACAAAAATGTGTACATATCTGTGCATGTGTAAGAGATTCAAGAGTGTTTATACCGGGAGTTTATTTGTATTAACTACTCCAAACTTTTTATGGAAGGAGGCATTTTCACATCTAGTCAAGCTTAAAATTTGTGAATAAATTTTAAAAACAACTTGGGGATGTTAGATGACTAATATTTTTAGAGCTCATGCTGAAAAGACTTAATGAGGAATTAGCCATGAAGTAAAGCAAATTCCCACTTTCTCTTAACAACCTGTCTTGTACTCTAGCTATGTAAACAAGCATGAGCTCATAATAATGCCAGACTGAAATAAATCAGACTGGACATAAACATAAGAAGATTGAGGAAAAGCAGGATTTAATAAAAATGTTAAAGTATGTATACTAATAACAGATGTGGGCAGCTCTCCTCTTTACCACCTAATATGTTGCCACCACTCCATTATAAGTATGAAAAATAGTAGTAAACACATTACTAAATATTTTGTATTTTGTAAAACTATAAATTGGGAAAATACCTACTCCCTACTAGAAAATACAAAGTGAGCAAAATATACTTCGTTGGTTTTGCTCTAGGATGTCTGTTGCTGGCAATGCACGAAGTCAGTAAGTTCACCAGATAGGCCATTGGATTTGGGTATGAAAAATGCAAAATAATCAAATCCATGATTCCATGGTTCAGCTATTTTGATTACTTGTTCATCAAACCAGCCCACCTGCATGGCGATGTACTATTGCTAGTGGGACAGCTGGGAGTTAAGGCCTCATGGAACATGTACTATACAACATGTACATTTTATTTTTTTGGATTATCTCAAAGGGAATCTGAGACATGTTCTTCTTACTAGCATGGGGAATGGGTTCTTCTTCATGGACCATTTGCCTATGTCTCCATCATTTCTAAAATAATACAAGACAAATATTTCTATAAAGTGAATCCAACAATGCTTTAAAAACCCCCAGCAAATAAATAATAAACAAAGTACTATACTTGACTGGAAGATATTACAAGTCAGTTTACATCTCAGATACTGGAAAGCAGGCTAATTTTTCATTCATGCAGGAGCACTGATCAACATGAAACCTATCTTGAGCCTGTTTGAAAGAGACAAAGTGATGCTTTGATTTTTTTTTATTTGCAATATTAGATTTGAGCAGAAGGCCTGATGTGGATTTCAGAAATGACCAAATGTATTATTTAGGCAAGTCATCTGTAAACAATGTCAGAAAACTTCTGTGCTTATCTCTTTGAGTCTCTGACCCTCCATTATCAATTACACAAGAAAATATCAGCTAAGTTTTAATTTACCCACAAATAATTTCCCACATCTTTCCCAAATCAAGATCCAAATATGTCATCTGAGTTTAACTGTCTAAACACAAACGTCATTGGGATGTAAATCATCAATTTTGGCCAAGGACCTCAGGTGAAAGGTATCAGACATCAAAATGAAGTACCAAACAAAAATTATGTGTTTTCAAAATGGGTGGCCCAGGTGGGCTTTATGACTCTAGGGCTCTTCATTTACATCAAAGGAATAAAGATGTTGAGAGCTAAAAAATAAAGAGAGGACTTGTACAGCAATTCACTGGATAGAGCTACTGCCATTTGGCTGCCTTCTTTCCTTAAGGGGAGAGGAGGGGTGAATCCTTCAAGGAGACTACTTGGAGAACTTGATAAATCCCTGGAGTTTGAGAGGCAAAGTGGATTGGGGTATGACTTCCCATTTCCTCCTCCTGCTCCCTTTCCCTGTCCTCCCCATCTCCCACCTCCAAATTCTAGAACAGGGTGGGAAAACTTCCTCTGCAAAGAGATTGAAAAAATTTTAAGCTTTACAATCCACGTAGTTTCTTCCATGTTGTAGTGCAAAAGCAACCACTGACTATACATATGTGAATGGGTGTGGCTGTGTTCTAATAAAACTTTATTTAAAAAACAGTCAGCGACCAGAGTTGGCCCATGGGCCACAGTTTACTAGCGCTTATCTAGAGGTTGACAGATATCTTGGGCAGCAGAGCCAGGAGAGTGGCTGCAGAAGTGTGGTCAGCCTACTTGAGTGCAGATCTTAGGCAAAGATGTTTGAGGGTTTCCCATGGTCCAGATTAGGACCATGTTGGGAAGACAAAGCCAGCCTGGAACTGCTCAAATTGTGCCCAAAAGGATTACCTGGGAAGGCATTAGAACTCTAACAGGGAGACTATTGTGGAGGGAACTGCCAGAATGGAAGGATGAAAGTAGGAGGGTGTGAGTGAGGAATAAAGTACCCTACTAGAGGTTACCCTACAGCCAGCCCAGCTGGGGTGGAGAAAGAACCTAGCAGTTGCCTTGAGACCTATTTGCCCTTAAAATGTCCATAAGATTTTTATTGCCTCAGAACACCCTGAGAGGGCCTCCCCATCAGCTTTCTGCTCAAGGCAGGGAAGACATTCCTTCAGTGGATAAATTTTAAAGGAAGCTTGGAAAACAAAAGTACACTGGCATTTTGATTACATTTCTTCAGTTATTTGGTTCAATATAACAGATACAGAAAAATCCCCTCCCCAATGGCTATACATGAGAACAGAAATTGATAACTGGAACAACTATCTGGGTTATCAACTCAGTTACATAATACTCCCATGGTTGCACCAATTCTCCACTGTCCACTAAAGTTTAAGTCAGCTTCTCACATGTTAGCAAGCACCAGCATCACCTGGAGGGCTTTTTAAGACACAGATTGCTGGGTCCCACTCCCAAAGATTCTGATTCACTAGGACTGGGGTGGGACCTCAAAATGTACATTTCTAACAGGTTCCCAAGTGATACTGATGCTTCTGGGTCCTGGACCGCACTCTGAGAAAGAGTGGTTTAACCCAAGCCTGGTTTCCAACTGTGACTTGTCATCTCAGGTACAGGACCTTCCAACGTTAGCTGGGCACACTGTAATGCTTCAGTTGTTCACAGAGATCATTAGTCATTCTAGTTCAGTTCTCAGAGAACAGCTATGGCTTCAAAATTATTCATTTGTTTTGCCAACACCATCTATCTCTTCTGGTATCATGGGCAACTTTTCTCAAGGAACCTGGATTTTCTGGCCTTGCCTTTCCTTTATTCACATAAAACATGAAGGTAGTTGCCTGCCAATATCAAGCATTTTACACAATGTCACCAATCCATCCAGTGCAAGAAAGGATATTGAAGGGAGTTTACTGACATATTGTCTGACATTGTCATGATCCATGAGTGGCAGAAAATAGACACCAGTGAGTAGGCAGATTTCCATCTGGCAAGAAGATGGCTGTAATGAGCACCAATGTGAAATGACAGATAGTAATAGAAACTAGAAAGTCGATGGGAAAATTAGTTTTCCTCATTTCACATCTGCACGACAGGGGGAGCTGCCAATCAAGGTCTCCAGAGAGAGAGGCTTATCTGGGTTCCCAACCACGTGCAAAGCCATGTTCTCCTAAGTTAAAAAAAAAAAAAAAAAGAAAAACTTGGGAAAAAAATAGAATCAGTCTGTTAGAGAGCTTTAAACAAATGTGGGGCTGCGAAACAAGCTGTCACAAATTGGCACAGAGAATGCAGAAAATCAATGTGAAATGAAAGCTGCCTCTCCCAACAAAATAAAGCCAGCAATTAACTCTTCCTGTCCTTGCTGCAGCCTACAAGCCATTTAAACACCAGAACACAGGTTGCTAGGGAATGGGCCAATGCTTTAAATACACAGCCTACTCTCTCCTATAGCAGGGGTGAGTGAGTGGGTAAGAAATAGGCATGCAGGTGGCAAGGAAGAACCAACTTGGTTTTCATATATACATATCTAAATATATCCAAATATATATATTTTATATACATTTCTATACACACATATGCATACATAAATATATGTGTACGTATATATGTATGTATGTATGTACATATATATGTACACACACACACACACACACTGAATGGGCACAGGAGCCTAAGAACAGATATTTCTCTTTTTTTTTAAGATTTTATTTATTTATTTGAGAGAGAGAGACACAGCATGAGCAGGGGCAGGTAGAGGGAGAAGCAGGCTCCCCATTGAGCAGGGAGCACAACAGTGTGCTCGATCCTAGGACCCCGAGATCATAACCTGAGCCTAAGGCAGACGTTTAACTGACTGAGCCACCCAGGTGTCCAAGAACAGATATTTCGTATGCTTGCTGCCTAGACTGAGCAGGAATGACACAGGAATACAAATTTCACAGTCTTAATATTCGGCTACAGAAACATACTAATCCTTCAAAACACAAATTAAAGAATATAAGAATTCAGACTTGCCGTATGTTTGGCTGTTCATTTGTAATTCTGTTTTGAAGGACATATAAATGAAAATAAATAAAAGGAGACAACTAAAACAATTATGAAAGTGCTTAAAGGCACTCCTTGAAAGACCAGGATATTGATATATTTCACTAATGTTTCAAGAACAGTGCTCTGAATCAATGTAAAAACAAGTACAACAAAGATGAGTTATAGCTCTAACAACAGAATTCAAAAGGGTCATTCACTGGAGTATCAACATATTTGTAAAAGTGGAAACTAATTGGTATGTTTATGTGTAAGCACCGTTATGTCAGGACACTTTCTGCTTCAGTAACAAACATCCAAATCTCAGTGGTTCAGTACACAACAAAGGTATACTTTGCTTACACTACATCTAGTGTTGGTCAGCAGCGAGACTCTTTTAATCATTGTCATTCAGGGGCTCAGAGGGATGAAAACTCCACGTTTTGTGTATGTATTTCCATGCACATCAAAGGAGAAAGAGAGGAAACAGAAACTCACACAATAGTTCTTAAACTTTCTGTCCAGAAATGACACAAGTTCTCATTTTCATTGATCAAAGTAAGATTTAAGAGCTCATACCTGAAAAAAGAATTGAGGAATGAAATCCTACTGCATTCCCAGAAAAAGAAGAGGTGGAAATATGCAGTGAACAGCACCAATGACAACCACAATCATTCCCATTTCTAGCCAGAACCACTGCAATAAAACTCTTAACTGGTCTACCTGTTTCCATTGCAGGTCCATCTCTAACCTATTCACATAGTATCCAGAGCCCATGAAGTTTTTTGTTTGTTTGTCTGTTTGTTTTTTAAGATAAATCTTCTGGTCTTATCACTCTCACGCTTCAATACCCTTCAGTCGTTTTGCATTGAACTTACAATGAGACTGAATATCTTAACCATGAGTTTATAGGGGTGTGTATGATCCAATCCCTGGCTATATCTATGACTTTCTCCTTCTACTCATTATTGATCCAGTGAAAGCACTTCCCATCACCCACCTCATTCACATCCACATTGGTCTTCTTTAAGTTTCCTGAATTTATGAAGCTTTGTCCATGTGTTATTCTCTCTATTTCCTTGTAACCTGGCTTATTTCTACTCATTCCTTCAACACCAGGCTTTCATTCTCTATCATATCTCTCTCACAGACCTTACTTTATTCTTTATAACAATTAACATGCTTTTTTTTAAACTTTATTTTATTTATTTATTTTTAAAGATTTTATTTATTTATTTGATAGAGAGAGACACAGCGAGAGAGGGAACACAGATGGGGGAGTGGAAGAGGGAGAAGCAGGCTTCCTGACGAGCAGGGAGCCCGATGCGGGGCTCGATCCCAGGACCCTGGGATCATGACCTGAGCTGAAGGCAGACGCATAACCGACTGAGCCACCCAGGTGCCCCAATTAACATGCTTTTAATTATAAGTTTATAGTTATTTACATGTTTATTTAATATCTCTTTCCCCTCTGTAAATTCCCCAAGGGAAAGTATAATGTTTTTTTTTTCACTCTGATATAGCACTTAGCATACTACCTGCCATACAGTAAGCACTCAACTATCACATGAAGAAGTGAATTAGACACTTTTGCTAATGTCTAATAAAATCAACAAATCAGTTAAAACATGTGTAGCACAAAGCCACTAATCTGGGATTTAAAGTGAAAATACAAATGTTACAATTAAAAATGCTTTTGTTTCTTTGTCTACACTTCAGAATTTGTACAGAAGATTCACATCCAGTATGACAAATGATCCTTTGAATCCACAGTAGGTAGGTCAGTTAATGAAGTTACCATTTTACAGCGAGATAATAGAAGCTAAGAGAAATGAAGAAACCCACCCAGTATCATACTGCTAGTATAAGAGGCAGAACCAGAAGGTGAATTAAGAGACTTCTCACTGTACATCCCCTTCACTTTGCACATGCCATCCTGTCTCTCGATTCAAGAAGGTCAGCCTTAGAAGTATTCATGTGGGACAGTGCTAATGAAAGGAAAATTATTAATATAACACCTGGGCCACATTCTGTATAGATATGCAGAGAATGACCTTCAGTCTCACTAAGCATTTGAGAATCTGCGCCCAAAGGAATTGGTTGGGCAAAAGAAGAACTTCATTAAGGGTTCAACTTTATAAATATGTCTCTCCTTGATATCTCTAAGGACTTTGAAAGTTTTACCTTTAGATCATGCCAAGGAATATTTCTAAGAAGTCTTTATGAAATGCCTCTGGTATTTGGTAGGGGTTACATATTAAGCTATGACCACATTTACTCAAGAAATATATTTTGAGCACATACTATATGCCAGAGGCTGCGCATGATGCAATATACCAGGTTAGCTGGAATGGTCAAGAGGATAGGCCTATGTTTTAATGGGAGCAAGGATCACAGTAGAAGTGCAAGGTAGGCCTGAGTGGAATCCCATTGGAGAAGAAAGAGGCAAGAAGTGAGTGAGCAGTAATTGATGGGAGTGGGGGTGGGAGGAGGCTCACAAAGGCATTGACCACCTTGGAACAAGAGGAGGAAACATGAGAGGAATGGAAAAAGAGAAAGGAGGATGAGAAATGTCACAGTTGTGTCCCAGATGTGATGAATCAACTTGATCCTGGTTTGAGAAAAATACTGTTATAGCCTGTTCTTCTCATGAATTTGTTTAATGATGTAATGACTGAATTTTCAGCTACTGTACAATTGAGCTCCACTCCCAATTCCCAAGCACAGGCCCTTCCAACACCAACTAGAGCTAGACCCTATCTTCCTCTCTCCCTCTCCCCATGGATTCCAAATCCAACCTTCCCCTTTTTCCTTTGAACATATCCCCATTTCCAGTGCCTACCACAGAGTGCCCCCAGTGCATGCTTCTCCGTGTTCTCAAAAAGAGATCTAAAATCACTGTTAGGTAGGCCTGAACCAGAAACAAAGAAATCCACCTGACTGGGCACATAACCATGATAACTTATCACACACATAGAAAAGGTGCTAAATAGATTGTCTATAATTCCATTCACATCCATATAAAAGAGCTGCATAAGATATTAAATGTGTATAGCCACTTGCTTGGAGATAAATGATAAGACTCATTAGTCTGGACAAAAGAATTTTTTAAATATGAGATTAGGTAATGAATATCCTCAAGAGGCTCTGTAGAAGATAGTGCACATTCAGAGATAGTCTACAAGCTAGAATCCAATTTTAATTAGGTCATTGCTCCAGCAATAACCAAGACCTTTGGAAGAAAGAGAAACTATTCTTTCTCACAAGCAAGGAAAGGATCAAATCACTTCTGAACCCAAAACCTTCATAACCAACAGAAAGGGCAGCTTGATACAACCAAGAGAATTTTTATCAGCATGTCTATGCTTCACACCCAATACATATTTCTTATAATTCTCCGGGCTGTCCCTAACTTGATGATGTCTGCCTCTAGCAATCATTTATTTGCAATTACTTGCTCACAGAGCAGAAATGTCCATCTACCCTGTAACCCACTTAGTCCGCTGCAATAGGCAACCCAGAGGGAATCTGCCTGTTGGGAAGGTGGGAAGGAAGCTACCCTCAGAGAGGTCCTCCATGACTACCATGTATGGAGTACCCACATATATCCATTATTGCTTATCACTCTTTGAACTAGCTTTATTTTTCTCTGTGGCATTTCTATATCCCTCATATACTCATACACACACACACACACACACACACAAACATTTTTTATCTATTATATCTACCAGAATGAAAATTTTATGAGAATAAAGTCTTTGTTTAATTCATCAATGGGGTTCTGTCTTGACCAGTGAACCCCAAACATAGTAGGTGTTCAGCAATTATTTGTTGAATGAATAAATATTTTTCCCTAGGTTGTTGCCGCACAGCATGGCTAGGAAGGAGAGATAGTGTAACAGGCCAAATAAAAGTCTAGAAATAACTTCATTCTACTCTAAATTACAAAGGCTGAAAACGTAAATAGAGACCTTGGTATGGTGTGCACAGACAGCTGAAACTGCATGAATTAGAGCTCTGGGGTTAAAATAGAAGTCGCCTCCTCCGGCTCTTCTATGGTAGCCAACTCTCAAATAGGCCTAAAGTTGAGGATAAAAATCTCAAGAGCATGTATTAAATCCAAGACAACATTCAGAGTGAATTAATAAAGTAAAAGGTGAAAATTGGTAATGAGAGGAAAACAATAATAGAAAAGAAGTTCATTTATTTTAAGATTTTTTTAAATTAATTTATTTGACAGAGAGATAAAGAGAGAGCACAAGTAGGCAGAGCAGTAGGCAGAGGGAGAAGCAGGCTCTCCACTGAGCAGGGAGCCCGATGTGGGGCTCAATCCCAGGACCCTGGGATCATGACCTGAGCCAAAGGCAGCCACTTAACCAACTGAGCCACCCAGGTGCCCCAGAAGTTCATTTATTTTTAAAAGCTTTTTCTTAAAATTTGGCTTTTATTCTGATTAATAATAGATGATGTGTTCTACATAATATTTGAGCTTAAAAGGGTGAGAAAAAGTAATGGAATAAGTAGAAATGCTAGCTTTGCTAGTGCTGTGTCCTTAGGCCAGTTGCTAAACCTCTCTCACATCAGAATTGCTGACTGGTTAATTAAATGGGAGGGGTCACTAATAAATTCCTAATATATAGGGTTGTTGCTGAAGTACCTATCCCTTATAGGCTGGACTGAAGTGTCCACCTGGTGGCAAAGCTCTTTGCGGATCATATCTCAAGGAGCAAAGATCCACTTTGAGAGCGACACCTACAAAGTTATTTATGTGAGTGACAGACGTTCTCACACTCCTTTGCTCTGCCTGGAGACTCTTTGCCTACCTTGTGGCTCATGCACAACTCCAAAACCTGTAAGTTCCTTGATTTCCTTTTCGACAAAGCAAAGAGTAACCAATTCTTTATACTTTGAATGGGTAAGAAGCATCTTTACTCACTAAAACAGAAGGGTATTACCCTGGGGTATTTGTTCCAGTGTGGAGGAAGGGGTTCAGACTTAGATTCAGAAAAACAGAGCTTGAACCCTGACTTCACTACTAAGTACGTGATCTCAAACCAATTAATTATCTTCTCTCAATGAACCTGTTTCTTCATCTGTAGGATGGAGATAGCAAAATAGCTCCCTCATGAGGTTGTTGAAAAAACTGATAGGGATACTATAAATCAAAGAGCTTTGCAGTTGGTAAAGGGCTTTACAGATGTAAACTATCTTAATCTGGTGAGCCTGGGGTTGTCTTTTGTGATAACAAGAATACCCCTTTACAGTTTACCAAGTACTCTCATGTGCATTAATTCATCTGGATGTAATCTGAGCTTCCGTGATTAGTTCTAATTCTATGAGGAATGGTGGGGGTTTTTTCTTCCCCAAATAAAGTTTCAAAAGCATTTTAGAATGTGTCTATTGTCATTCCTTTCTTCTCTCATCCACTATGTAATAACTGAATATCTCTTACAAGTACCACATTAAATTAATAAATCTAGGAGATATTAAAAAATGAGGATATCTGGGGCATCTGGGTGGCTCAGTCCTTAAGCGTCTGCCTTCAGCTCACGTCATGATCCCAGCATCCTGGGATCGAGTCCTGCATCGGGCTCCCTGCTCCGCAGGAAGCCTGCTTCTCCCTCCCCCACTCCCCCTGCTTGTGTTCCCTCTCTCGCTGTCTCCTTCTGTCAAATAAATAAATTAAAAATCTTAAAAAAAAAATGAGGATATCTTCCCATATCCTTTGCAAACACACATATTCATTCATTTAGTAAATGTGTATTGAGCACTTACAATGAACTACACAATCATATAAACAAACACAAAGTTCAAAGTAAGTTGTGTAAATGAAAGAACAAATGTGACCTTAGTACCACTGTACTACCACAGACTGGTCAATAATGAGCTAAGAACACTAAGAAATGTACCAATCTCAAGTTCCCAGTTACCAGTCTTTTTACAATGCCTAGAAATCTCTGGAAATATATGCTCAAGAAACACCTCTTGCCACTAATTTCACAGAGGTATTTGGGGTTTTCTGGGATTGGTTACCAGTGCAACTGGGATGCTTCAGTGGTAGAATGGCCATTCAGAATATAGGAGGTACCCCCCTAGACACACACTCAATTCACTACATAGGGTCTTTTACAATCAACTGAGAAGGAAAGTCAACAGGTATTCAGGTCTGAAGAAAAGAGATTAAGAGAAGAGATTAATAAATGTTGCTCTTCACTGAGTCTTTCTGCCAATCCAGTAGACGTGTCCGTTTTCTCGCCTTCTGTCTATACACATTTCTAAAGGTACTATCTCTCAGTAGCAGCTACATGATGTGAAAACATTATAAGAACAATCTTTAAAATCCCAAACAATGATTACTAGAAAGTGCAGTCTCACTGTTGACCACTAATATTTTTAATGAAGAACAGATGGCACGTGAAACTTTTGAAAAGCAACTTTAGCCTTTTTAAAATAAAATACCCTTATATGATTTGAGTGTTAGCAACATTTCTGTGCAGCATTGAGCACTACTCATAATACAGGTGAGTGTTTCAGAGGCAGACATATAAACTCTTACAAATTTGGGATTGGGGTCAAGAGTTGATTCTGTCACTTCTGAGCGACTGGATAAGTAATACATGAACTTGGCAACATATGGTGGCCATATTTTCCATCGTGAGAATGGGAAGGAGAGAAAATCATTCTATATTGATGGAGTGGCATGAAGCAGATGTCTAGAGGAAATACAGTGATTTAAGATGGAAAGAGCATGATACTATTTGGTCCATTTGGTCAGTGAAAGTGGAGTAATATTCCAAACAAGAAAAGGGAGCTACACCCAGAAGAAGTAGAAGTGGATGTGAAGGAAACAAAAAACAAATCCCTATGGCTTGATTCCAAGAATATTACTGACAACTACTTAAAAGTAAATATGGAAAAATAACACATAGGTCATGTTCCTGATTACATTTTTGTTATCAAGGTTTGTGGATATTATGCAATATATTCTCTTCACTGAAGTCCTCAGTACCTATGAGTAAATGAAAATACTTTTCTGAATTTCTGTGCCTTATATTTTATTGAAAGGTTATATACCCTGAATCAACATTTCCCTTTAGTGACAGCTATAATCAAGGCAAATAATTTTAAGCTCAAATAGTATTATTTCACAATAAAGTGTGAAGGGAATCATGATTCATGAGTTTGCTGATTGTTTATTCCCAGCTGCAGACATCATCCCCATCAGCCATAACAAAAATTCTAATGCCTCACTTATCTGAGTGTCAGGCTTCCAGGAATGAGTCCAAAAGGGAATGAGCCTCTAAAGAGCCAAAAGAGACACCACAAAATGTATACATGTGTTCATGAAAGGTTCATCTTACACTTATATTGACTCTTACTTCATCTTATTTTATATATCTGATTATTTATTTACCCATCCTGAAACTTTAAAGAGTAGTCAAGTGACCATCATTTAAAAGCAAAAGCTGGAAGACAGAAATATAATCCTAGAAATTGGCCACAATTACCATAAAAGTCCATTAGCTTAGTAGCGTTTAGTCTCTACACTTTAAATAAACAGTATGACAAATATTAGTAATGCCTAAAGAATTACTGGATGTTTGTCAAACTTATCCTGAGTCATCAGAAAAAGTTATATTATGTTCTGTAGATTTTGTCTTAAGATGATAGCGAAGTGGGTACTATACACTGGAAGGTCTATATTCCAAGTAGAGTTTTATCTTAAAGTTATTTGGAACTACACTTGCATTGAACACTTTACCATGAGGTAGTAGTATATTCAGAAGTAATGCAGCTAGTGCTCCTGTTTCCTACACATGTTCAATCAGGACAAGAGAGAAGGGATTTCAAGCATGGGCTAGCCAATCTTTGTTCCCACCCTCTTCCTCTCTCCAGTGCGGATGCCTTCCCTTGGTCTCCTCACCAGCTTTTCACACCTGCAACTGTGCTGAAAAGTGCATAAAACTTGTATGTCCATTACAAGGAAATGATGGGGACCCATTCTGAAAGGGCTGAATACATTCAGAAATGAACCACCATGTGCTACTTGATCATCATGGAGAAGCAGGTGAGAAGGGTGTGAAACACAGGAACTCTCCATCTTAAGTCCACTCCCATTTCATCGGCTTCCCCTTCCAGTTTTTCCCCGGAAGGGGGGGGGGGCGGAGAGGGGAGTGCTATCTTTCCACTGCAGAAGGACTAAATCCAGGGGAAATCATTGTTTCATAAATGTCAATTGATAGCTGCCACGTTTACTATTTTGGTTTTTCTGATCAAAGAGATGTCTACAATTCACCATTTTTAATGAATAGATTTTTACATATTTATCATAATATTGGTTTTTAACCCAGTGTTTCAAGCCCATCATGATTGCTGCTAAGCGTCAGTCTCAGATGGTCTTAAAGGCAGATGACATAACTGGTACCAAATACAGGATGAGCAAGATAACCCTAGCATGATAATGCCTTTGAAAATTTCTAATGTATGACTCTCATTCAACTCTGCAATGAAAAGCTACCAGTCACCATTTACTTTGCAAACACCGAGTCTGGAACCTCATGGGCTATTGTAAAGTAAAAAAACAAAACACACACACACACACACACACACACACACACACACACACACAAAACCCTCCCCTGAGAAAATATTGCAGTTTTAGGGAAGTAATGTTTTCAGCTGCTGTGATCATTCTAATTACTTTAGAATGTTTCTTTTTTTTCCCCTTCACCCTCTAGGGCCTTTTTGCCTTCAAATCAGCTACAGAAGCAAAGCAATTTAGCACAGTAAAAAGCTTATTAACACATGATGCAGTTCAGTGGCATGAGAAAATGCTACGGAGAAAACAAGGAATCTATCCCATGAAAAAAAGTTAGATCTGAATATTTCAAATAAAAGAAGCTGACCTGAGGAGTGAATAACTCAACAAGATGTGAGAAGAAAGGTCAAGACAGTAGCTCCGACTACAGAGAAATCTCAGCAACACAGGATGGAAGATGACCGTTTAATTCCTCAACTCACCCAGCAAATGCGGTTTACAGCCAAGGTGGGCAATTTTCTAAATTCTCTTCTATCATCTAAGAGTCCCCAGGCTCTCGTCAACTGTGGTTTTTTCTGCCTTTTTCAAACTCATCTGTATGACACAAGGGAAGGTGAAACAGCCCCATTCATCTGTGGAAAGTGAATTTGAAGGCTTCTGCTTCTCTGCAGAGGTAACAATAAGGAAGGGTGAGGGTACCTGCCAAAGCTATTTTATCAGAGTACAGTCAGAAGAACAACCTGATGCTCCCTACCAGAGAATTCTCAGGGCTTGGAACAGAAAGAAAATGATGTATGGAATAATATGCAAGAATGTACATAAGTGGGACAAAGCAATGTCGAATTTAACGGTGACCATTGTCAATCTTATTTTCTTGACCCACAACCTGAATGACTCAGTGCACCTCCAAAATACAACATGAGTAAATTCTCAAGTCAAAGACATAAACACCCATGGTCTTGCAGTGGATACAGAGATACTTTGAATAAAGACTTTGTCTCCTTAAGAATAAATATTCATTCTTGGGGCGCTTGGGTGGCTCAGTCGTTAAGCGTCTGCCTTCAGCTCAGGTCATGATCCCAGGACCCTGGGATCGAGCCCCGCATCGGGCTCGCTGCTCAGCGGGAAGCCTGCTTCTCCCTCTCCCACTCCCCCTGCTTGCGTTCCCTCTCTCGCTGTGTCTCTCTCTGTCAAATAAATAAATAAAAATCTGGAGGACTTTGGATAAACTGAATCTACTTTTGAGCACAAAATATATTGAGGGCAGAAAGCTCTTCTGGCAATACCCAAAGTACATATCACTCTCTCCCTGGGTAGTAAATGAATATTCACTCTGAAGCCAGGCACCTAAGAGAAAGCCTGCAATTAAGATAGCAAAATCCCATTTCATGGACGCTTGCATTTTCTCCTGTGATGAGCGTTAGTGAAAGATCAAGGCATGTAAAAAGTCATCTAAGACAAAGCAGTCATGTGTCTATATGCATTGAAGCGGAGAGAATAGGCCAAATAATACATTGGTCCAGCTCAATCTGTGTCTGGTACATTAGCTATTTACTTGAATAATTTAAAAACACAGGTCTGTTCTGCTGCCCTGACCAGAGCTAAACCTTCATGAAGTTAATCCACCAGCAATGACACATGCGAAATGATTTTAATGCACTTAAAACATTTATTTAAATTACACATTAAAGTAACAAAGACATAAGAGAGGATACAGTCAATAAAGCTGGATTCCAAAGCTGTTAAAAAAATAAAGGAAAAAATAGTACAGATTGGCTTTAGCATATCTGTGCACATCTGAAACTAAGTAATTATTTCTCTAACTTGATTACAAAAATGAAAACCACTCCATTACAAGCTAGCTACAAGCTTTCAGTAGAACAGGAGTTTATAATGGCTCACACATGGTACCTGAGAAATTAAAAAAAAGATTGATTTAAATCATATAAACCACTTATTAATAACCTGACAAAGAAAGGAAGTAAATTTGGTATATCTTTTATTTGACTATATATTGATTTATCCATATACACATCAGTCTTATTTCACTCCCATGTCTAGAATTCCTTAGCTATAAGTTCTTCTATTGCTTTTCACTATGGATTTTTCTTACAGCTCTAAACACACCTCCTCTCTAAAGCCCTGTGGCTAGTAGTGTTCCTTGCCCTGGGGAAGAAGAGGGAAAACAAAGAAGGAGGGAAGGCCACATCCTTTGAAATTCATGAAAACATCCTTAAAAATCTCCAACTATGCATGGAAATCCGGATAGATGCTGAGTGGTTTGTTTGTTTTTTTTTTTTTTCAAGATTAATGCCCCCCCCAACAGATTTTATGTGATGATATGTGTGTAGGCAAGAGGAGACACACACACACACACACACACACACACTTCCCCTAGTTACAGTGCAATGAGGTAATGAAAACAAAGTCTGTAAAAAAAAAAGACATGGGAAAGACAATAACTCAGTTAACTGTACAGAATCCTGGCATTGTGGAAAGAGATTCACCAGCTGTGGAGGGATAGAAGGTTCTGTTAATATTGTTCTCTTTCTCATGTCCCTACTCATTTCTGAATCTGGGGACTTAGTGTACCGTAGATGACACTTTTAGCACAATAGCCTGCAGAAGACTTGTCAGTAGGATGTTTTCTTAGCACTATGAAAGGGTTGACTGATTTTTAGATAATCTTGCTAGAGGCCTAAACTTAGGGAGGGCTTCTCCCCTCCCTTCTTCAACCTGCAGAACCTGCAGGTTAGGTAAGTTTAGAGAAAAAAGGGTTAAACCAAGGGTCATAAAGTGATGAACTACGGACTGACTCTGGCCCCAGAGATTTTTGTTTTTTAATTTTGCAATAGAATTAGTAAATATCACATAAAGTTCCTGATTTGCACATTCTGTTGAAAATCAGAGTATCTGGTTACAGTAGCCCAATTTCCTGCCTGGTAGCCATCAGCTCCAGTTTAGTATCAGCTTTAGCCAGGACATAAATTCAAAACTGCCACAGTCTTCACCACTCCTTACAGTCTGACACCCAGCCACTTCACTCATGTCTGTTATACACAGGATCTACATAAACACTTAACTGGAGGATGTTTGAGTTAAGATGACTAAGGAACCCCAGGAGAAAATAAAAAGGAAAATAAGTTCAATAGTGGATGTTTCTCATGAACAGAGAAAGGCTCTTTGAAGGATGGCCAAAACAGGAGAGCTAAGATTACAGGCATATTGGAGCAGGAGGGCAAGGAAGTGAGTTGGGTAAGAAGAGAAACCATTCCCCGAACTCCACCACCACATCTGATATTATCCCAAATCTGAATGGGCAGGTATATGGATGCACCAAGGCATCCAACAAAGTATATTCTGCTGGATTTACTTTGTGAGATCAATGGGCTAACAGAAGGACTGCTTAATTACGGATGCACAAGTAGCCCAGCAGTACGGTTAAACCACACTGCTCATCTTTATTTTGTTAGTGACAAGTAACAAAACAGATACTTGCCCGGTGAGATGGTCCTTCCTAGTTTACAGACTTCACCATATCACCATCCTTATAGGCTGCTACCAGAAAATGAAACAGACCAAGAATATTAATATTGCAGGACATTTTTAACTGAAAAAGTAGCCCTCACAGGAAGGATTCATATCCTATTGTATAATACATTTCATTTGGAAAGGTATCGATTGATACATGATCCTTCTCTCAAGAATCCCTGGCTACTCAGTAAATCAGGGTCCTTAACTCATCCTACCCTGTTCTTTCCTTGTGTAAACCAGAACCTCTCCTTCTTGCTCTCACTCATTTATTGCATAGCATAGCATCCTTCTTCTGAATGACACCTGGGTGCTAATCTCATGCCTGGATCCCAGAGGCTCATTTCTCCCTAGAGGAGGTCTTATCAAAACATTTTCTCAGCAAGGCCCAGCTCTTACTATACAGGAATCACTACACTAACTACCAAAATTATAACATTTTATCCATATCATTACACATGGATCCAATATATTTCTTTTTGATAAAGACCGTGTCTTCTATCCACACAGTATAAAATGAATGCTATTGGAAACATGTATCAGCAATAAGCTAAATCATAAGGAAAAGAAGAGTACTGGGATCCAGATGTCCCAAAGAATTTATAATGGGAGGAGTAAAGAAAGTAGAAATGAGTCAGAATGAAGAAGGTTTAGCTAAGAAAAAAAGGCTTCTTGTGGCAGTCATCTAATATTGGGCTTAGAAAGCACATCTTGGGGCTCCATTTCTCCATTTTCGGATGGGAACACTAAGGCAATGTTCTTGGTAACAAAAAGACAAGCACATACAACTGGTGAAATAAGAACTTTCTTTCTCTCACACAAAAGCTGGGGTAGTTCTATTCCATAAGCCTTTCTGGTACCCAGGCTCCACCTGTGTGGTGGTTCCACCATCACCTAGGAAGTTGGCCTCTTCTGCAGACTAGCATGGCATTGTCACATCCATGTCCCTGAGCAGAGGAAGAGAGAAAGATGGGAAGTCCAGGTCAAGCATTTTGCTTTTAAGCAAATCACTTTCTGTCACATGTGCTTACATTTCACAGGTGAGAATTAGGTCACGTTTCCACACTTCTCCACAGAGAAATATGCAACTGTAGGCTCCGGTGATTCAGCTGGAATTCTATTGTAGTGAAAAGAAAAAGGAACAATACTTTGGAAGAGACTGTGAGCCGACTGCTGTAGATCTCAAGAAGGTAAGATACTTACCAGAGATCGTGTGCTATTCTAACCATTTTAGGATCCTAACCAGGAGCTTTGGCACTCTTCTCTTTGACATCTCTTTCCCTGAAGTGCTAGGCAAAGAATACCATAAACAGAAGAAATGAGACTTCAGGCAGTGGAAAAAGAGATTCTGAATGAAATCCTTCCCTCAGAAGGTCATAGCTGGCCCATCTGGATGTTGTCAATGCTCTCACCAGGAACAAAGCTGCAATGCGTTGAAGTTTGCTGCACAACTGATCTAAGAGGCATTGCAATAGATGCATTATTGCTGGGGAATGACATAGAAATCAGTGTGGAGCAGGAGACAAGAGCAGTCCCGAAGTGAAAACCCTTGAGAAGGAGGTTTCACATGTTTTTTTGTTTTGTTTTGTTTAATTGGGTAGAAGCTAAGAAAGTAGAGTAAAAATAAACCTGTCCCCAGTGGAAAGTGCAGCATGGAAAAGAGATTGTGGTAATGAGGGCTACAGGCATACCATTCATATTAGCTGAGTAGAACTTTATCAGAAAAAAAAAAAAGCTATTTTTTTTCTTGGGAGAGCATGGAGACCACAAGACTGGCTGCAGGCCACTGAAAGAAATAAGAGTCAAAGAAGTTATTACCCAACACCCCCTTGCTTTCCTTTCTACCACACATGGGCAAACTCCAGTTCCATTAGCAAGGAAATGAAAAACTAAAGGTTCTTGTGTGGAATCTCATTCTAGCAAAAGAATTTGAATCTATAAAGGTATTTGAATTATTTTCCCTTCTGCCTTCCATCTAGTCTGCACCACAACATTTAGTAGATGCTATTTTATCTTGTGAATTTTTCTATCATTTCAAATATGAACCTTGCTATCCATCTCATCCTCATCTTCCCCCCAAAATGCTGGATTTTAATGTCTTCAGTGGTCGAAGTTATTTCATAATCTCTCCCATGTCCCAGAGAACCTAGAAGAATGCATCTGGCATCATTCATTGCCATCCCTTTCAAAGCTTCAAGTCCTGATTTTACACAATGCTTCCAATCTCAATCATTTCTTACTGGAATCCCAGCATTTCATTTTTGAGATAATTGTCACTTGGAGGGCTGAATAGTGCCCCCTCCAAAGATGTCCACATCCGAATCTCTGAAACCTGAGGATATGTTACTTCACATGGCAAAAGAGACTTTGCAGATGGGATTAAGTTAAAGATCTTGAGTTGGGGAGATTCTCCTGGATTATCCACCTGGGCCCCAAATGTAATAATAAAGATCCACATAAGAAGGAATCAGGAGGGAGAATGTGATTTAATGACTGAAATGTCCGCTGGAATGAGACAGCCAGGAGCCAGAGGCCATCAGAAGCCTCTAGAAGCTGTAAGAGGCAAGATATAGATTCTCCCCCACAGCCTCCTGAAGGAACCAGCCCTGCTGACACCTTCATTTTAGCTCCTTAAGACTCATTTTGGACTTACGACCTAGAGAACTGCAAGAGAATAAATTTGCGCCATTTTATTTTTTTATTTTTTTTATTTTTTTAAAGATTTTATTTATTCATTTGAGACACAGAGATACAGAGATAGAGAAAGAGAGCATGAGCAGTGGGAGAGGCAGAGGGAGAGGGAGAAGCAGACTCCCGGCTGAGCCAGGAGCCCGATGTGGGGCTCGATCCCAGGACCCCGGGATCATGACC
Organism: Neomonachus schauinslandi; assembly: GCF_002201575.2. Taxonomy (NCBI): domain Eukaryota; kingdom Metazoa; phylum Chordata; class Mammalia; order Carnivora; family Phocidae; genus Neomonachus; species Neomonachus schauinslandi. The sequence continues at coordinate 34,467,964 of NC_058409.1, read as the reverse complement.
TGAGCTGAAGGCAGACGCTTAACAATCTGAGCCACCCAGGCGCCCCAATTTGCGCCATTTTAAACCACTAAGCATTTGGTAATTTGTTACAGCAGCAATGTAAAACTCATACACGTGTCTTCCTAATTACCAATGTAATCACATGGGTGTTATAACTAATCGTATTTTACCAATTATCACATATTAATCAAACAGGAAGATATTTTTTGCCATCTGTAAATGCCTGAGCCAGCAGCTCCATATCTACAAATACTTCCTAAAGATGCTTACACAATGGGATTTCAAGCATCCATTAAAAAGAATGAGAAATACCTACAAATGTTGACCTCCATGCTGTGATGGAGATGATACACCATGTAAAAGATAATAGGCAGCAGCATACATACAAGAATCAAGTATATGTCTCAAAAAGCTTAGAAGGATATGCACCAAATTGGCCAGCATGGTTATCTCTAGATGGTAGGAGTATAGGATGACCTTCCTTTTTTTCAATTCTATACTGGCCTATGTTTCTTTTAAAATAAACATTTATTATTTTAACAATCTGAAAATGCATGTAGATTTTCCTATCTTGGACAAAAGCCAGGTTTTATTTGCCCAAAAAGATTTAACTTAACTCATGATTTTTCAGGACTAATGTACTTGCCAGCCCTGTGTTGGACTCTTCCAGCACCCCACATGTTAAGGTCCTTCTTTTCTATCATGTCACTACCAAAAGCACCACCAGTCTGATTCATGGGAGAAATGAAGGCAAACTGAAGTCAGGAGTGCCAAAGAATTTAATATAGGAGCCTCCATTTTCTCCCTTGCCCAGTTCTATCCCGTTTTTCTGTATGTTGGTCCATGACACCACCACCTACCCAGCTGCCTAAGCCAGTGTCCACACTGTTTTTAATCCTCTCTATCACACATCCCATCATTCACCAAATCCTCCCATTCTATCCCCTCAGTTTCTCTTGAATCTACTCCTTGCTCTCCATTTCCATTATTCTTAGTCAATTTAGATCAGGGTTACCTGATTATTTCTTCCTTTCTTCCACAAACTAAAGTAAGACCCTTCTAGCTGGTTGATCAACTATAAATGGTGCTCACCAGACTCGCCTCCTCAGAGGCAAAAATAAATGAATAAATAAAGTCACTGCCTCCTTCTTCTACATCCTCACAGGCTCTGTATTCTGCACCAAGAGCCCCCAAAGGCCCTGGAAGAGATTTTCATGACCTGGTACTTCCAATCTTTCTCTCTTCTTGTTCTTACTATTCCCCACCCAGACCTCTTGGATCTAGTTGTTACAATAACACAGAACTTCCCCCATTGCCACACCTTTAAACATGGTTCTTTGGCTGCTATTCCCACCTGGTCTATCCAGGTCCAGTAATACCCTTTCACCCTTCAGGTTTGGACACAGATGTTGCCTCCTCTGTCATCTGAGTTAGGTCCCTCGGTCCCTAAACTCATAGTACCTCATAACCTACCAAAGCTGTAGCTGTAGGCTAGAGCATCTGCTATTATGCTGTAATTAACTGCTTATGGAATCTGCAGCTCCACCCCTCTCCAACTTATGAACTCCTAAAGAAAACACTGTGTTCTATTTATTTATGTATCCCTCAGCATGTGGCACAGTGTCTGGCCAAATGGGCAATTAATAAATTGCTGCTAAATGAATTCATAAATAAATGGGTGAACAGCTAACTTTTATTGGAGGCTTACTCTGTAGATGGCAACGTGTAAATATTTTCCCACTGAATCCTTACAAAAATTCTATCAGATAGGTTAATACTATTGTTTGCTTTTCATAGATAAGGAAACTAAAGCACAAATGAGGTTAAATAAATTTCCCAAATTTACCCACTTAGAACTTGCATAGAAACTGAGACATTCTGACTCTAGGATAATGACTTCTACATTGAAGTGACTGAACAAATGAACGAATGAATGAGTGAATGAATGAGCAACCTCCTGACCTCTCCAGTTAGTGTCCAACATGTATGACTCTGGCCTAATTCTTAACCTCTCAGTGAGATAGCTGTGTCCAATCCACTGTCCTTTATTCCTTCTTGCTTTGATAATGGGGTGAGAAAGTGAGGAGGGATGTTATTAAACAGAGCATAAGGTGAGAACCCACTGACAGGTCATGGAAGGAGAGGAAGGGGAGGTTTGGGGTTATTAAGGAGCGTGTTAATTATTCATTAATAGTAAGTTGTGGCTCTTGCCTAGCAGCTATCCCATAAACGGTGTGATAGTAAAAAAGAATAGCAATGTTTTTGATCAAGTATTTCTTAAATCTAAATTAAGACAGCCTCCAAGGTGAATTTCAATTCCTCACCACATTATTAACTTCCTGGCAGTTTTTCCACAAACATCAATGCCATGGAACCTAAACTAAAGAGAATGTTTAATTCCAGCAGAGTTTGTTAACTGCTTGGTGACATATATAGAATCAGCAGCTTCTGGTTGCTGTGCTTGGTGCCCAGGAACATGGAACATTTAGAAACCTTCCCTGGTAGATATGCAGAAGAAGCAGATAATAGATCCTCATCTTATAAGAGAGAAACAGAAGGCCTGAGAGGCTGTCATTTGGGCAAAGCTGCTCAGAAACTTAGTGTTTGACTCTCAATTCCCAAGAGTCTTGAACTACATGCTTTTCAGTCATAGTAGAATTGAGCAAACAGGGACAGTTTCCATTATGCCATACCTCAGAAATTGTTATTTCAGACTCATGTTTGAAAAAAAAAATATTTCCAAAAACATGTCAAAAGCCTAAAACCACTGTACAATACAGAGAATTTGGGTCAAGGGAAAAGTAATAAATAGGAGGCTAGTATTACCCATCTCGTCAAAGCAGAGTGAAGCAGGAATTTGGGGTTGCAGTTCCCCAAAACCACTACAAACTCTCTCATACATCAAAGGGAGAACTATGAAGTTTCCATCACCAAACAAAAGAGAGAAGAAGGTTAGGGTTAGTCAGAACCAGAGAAGAAACTCTAGAGAACTCTCTTTGTTTCCCAAATGATGGCATCCATGAGGAAATGGACTGTCCCGTTTTTATCGTTAGGACTGTGATGGATAGCTGACGGAATAATGGAATCCTCTCTAGTTTTTCAGGATCATTTGTATTTTCTTGAAAAGATACTTGTTTCTGAGTCTAATGGAGGTAATGCCAGTGATCAAGGGAGTTGTTACAGGTCATTAGCCAGCTCACCTTCGATCTTTATTGCCTTATAAATACAATTTATATTCCCACAAGTAAGAATCTGTGTGCTACCTACTCTCCAAATAGATGCCTAAGGATTAGCTGCAGATTCTTTTTTTTTTTTAAAGATTTTATTTATTTATTTGATAGACCGAAAGAAAGCACGAGTGGGGGGGGGAGGGGTGGTGGCAGAGGGAGAAGCAGGCTCCCCGTTGAGCATGGAGCACAACATGGGGCTCCATCCCAGGACCCTGGGATCACGACCTGAGCCGAAGGCAGAGGCTTAGCCGACTGAGCCCCCCAGGTGCCCCAGATTAGCTGCAGATTCTTTCCTTTATGAACAACTGATCCTACAAGCTACAGAATCCCAAGCCTCTTAATATATGGGAAAGGCAACTGTGGGGGAAATACAGCAGAAAGACTGTTATTTCCAACAGGGCTCACACTAATTCAGATTCCTTGGCCCCTAGAGTTTTTAAAACCTCCTGCCAGATATGATATCAAACATCCTTTATTTTTTTTTAAGATTTTACTTATTTACTTCAGACAGAGAGAGACAGAGATGCAAAAGAGAGCATGAGCAGGGGGCAGAGGGAGAAGCAGGCTCCCCGCTGAGCAAGGAGCCCGATGCAGGACTCCATCCCAGGATCCTAGAATCAAGACCTGAGCCGAAGGCAGACATTTAACCAACTGAGCCACCCAGGCACCCTTCAAACACCCTTTAAACAAAGTTTTACTAGGGAAGAAATGCAGAAATCCAAGTAAGGGGGTTGCAGGGAGAGCAGCTGCCTACTCTGAGCACATTCTCTATGAGTGGCCATTCAACTATTTAAAAATTTAAAATCTGTAGCATGTTACGATGGTTCTTAAGACTAGGTGATGGAACATAAGAAGGGGCAGCGTTAAAGCTAAAGCATTAGACTGGCAGAAAAGAAGCCGAGGTTTGGAACCCTTCTCTGAGTTTCTTCTCCACCAAATATTAATGCAGGATCTGAGGCTTAATTCTTTTTCTGTCTGTGTCAACATCAGCATCAGGGTTAGAACATTTGAGGAGGCATCACAAGACACGCACAGTGGTCTGAGCTTTGACATCAGCTCTCTATGAGACCCTGAAGAAATCATTTACTTCTCCGTGTTCCAGCTTTCTTGTCTGTAAAGTGATGAGGTTGGTCAGGTCCCTTCTGGCACCAAGATTTTGTGAGGACTATTGTTCTATCAAATGGAGCCAAAGTAAATTCTGCCATCGCTAAGTAAATAAGTGAATCTCAGTGCACAGCCTGTCTGCAGGTAAAGCAATTCTGGAAGCCACAGTTACTCTCTTAGGCCAGTAAGAATCACAATCATTTTTCCTTCAGTCTGGGTAGAACTAGAAAATTTGAGGGCACCCACATCAGACACAAATGATCTCAAACTTCTCTGTCAGGGGCTTTTTATACCCTCTACTGTGGCTCTTGGCAGCCCTGACATTGCCACCCCATCCTCATTTTATTTCTCAGGGGACCAGGATCTTTTTCTCTCTTGTCTTCTCCTAGTGTCCTCTTTGGAACTAACCTAATGTACTGAGAAGTCACACTAAAGCAGAGATTCCCAAATATCCATCACCCACAAGCTGCCTTCATATTATCTCCCTATCTTTGCACTCCCTATATATAATTTATATAATTATCTATTTAATATTTTCTTTTTAATGGACACACTACTTTTTAAAATTTTTATTGTTATGTTAATCACCATAGATTACATCATTAGTTTTTGATGTAGTGTTCCATGATTCATTGTTTGTGCATAACACCCAGTGCTCCATGCAGAACGTGCCCTCTTTAATACCCATCACCAGGCTAACCCATCCTCCCAACCCCCTCCCCTCTAGAACCCTCAGTTTGTTTTTCAGAGTCCATCATCTCTCATGGTTCATCCCCCCCTCCAATTTTCCCCCCTTCATTCTTCCCCTCCTGCTATCTTCTTCTTCTTCTTTTTTTTTTTAACATATATTGTATTATTTGTTTCAGAGTGGACACACTATTTTTAACTACTACCAACTTAGTCTTGTTAGAAATCATGCACTTAACATGCTATGTATGTTTTCTTATAATTCATATTAAAAATACATAACAATTAAAATCATATGTTCACTGGTGAATCACCTAAATTATGTCACACACCCCCTAGGGGTATGAATTTTATACATGCAAAATGTTTCATTAGAGTATGAATAACAAATGCCTTTTACCAGGGGTATTGGATTTAGGTTGAATGAAAACTCTTAACATCTTTTAAGCTACTTGCTATTGTCTTACAACAATGTGCATTCTGGAGGTGTCAGGGGATGGATGGAAAAGGTACGAAAACATTTTACAGGACATTAATCTTAAACCAAAGGAATGGAAAGATCCCTTAATTGTGGCTCTAGTCAGTTTGGAGGCAGGGAGCTCTTCTCCACACCGCTGAAATAATAACGGCATGGTAATAATAACAGGAATGACTGTGTTGACTACTGCTAGAATTCAGAGAACTGCCCTATCTTCCTTCCCTTGATTTGTATTCCTGTCTGTACCACTGGCTGCCATATCACACAGAGGACCTGAGAGACCTTTTTCATGCCTGCCCTTATTTCATCTTTAAAAACAAACAGTAGGGGGAAAACAGCCAAACCAAACTCGATGCACCGTGTCCCTCAGGCTTCAGCACAAAACCCTATTTCATGCTTCAGAGCCTTGACTATGACACAGTGCTCAGGTTGCCAGGCAGGGCAGGCCTTGGGCCCCAGATGAGCACCTGCCATGGACTCACTGAAGCTAAATGGGCCCTGTGGGGCCGCCGGGCCACGTCCTGCAGGTGCACGGCTGCCGTTCGGCTCCTCTTCTCTCCCCGACAAGCAAGCAGAGAGGAGGTTATATGAGCTATATACCTGGCATAATGGTTCCTGGGAACGTATCTTCCAGGATGGTGGGGCAGCATCAATTCCAGATTGCTAAAGTTTAACATTCCATTTGGTGAACAACCTGGCTTTCGGCCTCTTGCAGGTACACCTGGGTTCAAATCCTGTCTCTGCCAATTACTGAACTCTATTATTTTAAACCAGTTACTTAACCTCTCTGAGCCATAATTTCCTCATTTGTAACTGAGAGACTCAAGAGTCTCTCCTTCCTAGGGCCCCTTGATGATTCTGGTGGAATGACTGGAAAGCCCTTAGCACCACGCCAAGCATACAGTGTAGTAGTTTCTATCACTGCCCTAAGTAATTACTGGAAACACAGTAACTTACAACAACGGCCGGCCACTTATCTCCCTGTATGCATGGGACAGGAGTCCAGGCAGAGGATGGCTCAACTACGTTCTCTACTCAGGGTCTCACAAAACCAAAATCAAAGTACTGACTGCACTGAGTTCTTTTATCCACTCTCCTAGAGAGAATCCAATCCCTAGCTCATTCTGCTGGTTGGCAGAATATTCAGTTCCCTGTGGCTGTAGCTCTGAGGTCCCCATTTCCTTACTGGCTGTGAGCTGGGGCCACACTCTGCTCCTCGACGCCACCAGCATTCCTTCTCCCCTTTCCTGCTCCATGCAGCCACAGTGCTGCTGGGAGTCCTTCTCAGAGCCCTGTGTCTGCCTTTCTCTTCTATGTTTAAGAGCTCGTATAATTGGGCCCACCTGGATAATCCATAATAACCTACTTATTTTAAGGTCAACTGATTAATAACTTTAATGTCGTTGCAAATTCCCTTTGCCAGGTAACACAGTATTTAGGAGTGTAGTATCAGACACAAAAGTCATGGGGGCCAAAACTCTACCATCATAATTATTCCATGTTAATTATCAGTCATAGGCTGGCTCTATATAGGTGCACAGTCTATTTACTATGACTGCTTACAAGACATAGAGATTAAAAAACATAATAATAATCTCTCACTTTGGTTTTTACAATAGCTCCTGAGTAGGGGAGGTAACATCATTATCCCTATGCTACAGAGGTTAAAAGGTATTAGAACTTAGGACCTGAAAAGATTCCAGGGTGTGGCGAAAAAGACATAGATTACTTTTCTCAGTGGGGGCTGATTTATGGCAAGAACAGTGGGGCTGTAAGTTGTGGCCTCCTTGGGAGCACACAAGATGATACATAGCAGCGTCTGTCACAGAAAGCCAGATCTCTCAGTCATGGCTCTCCTGGTTGCAAGCAGTGGAAATCCCCTTGATAAAACATAAACAAAAAAAGAGGAAAAGGCTTTAAGACTTAATATTAAGGGTACAAAGGAATATCATATGACCTATAAGCCAAGACCGGAACCAGGAACAAGAAAACCTCCAAAACCTGTGGCCACTCCTGCATGGCCACTCACCTTTGAGTGTTTATCCTTTACTCTTGGCAAATCTGCCTTCTTGATAGTCATACACCGCCTGCCCCCCACTTTCCCTCAAATCCAGAGTTTACCTGGCTGTAGTTCAAGTGCCCAACGTGATAAGGGCTTCTAAGTTCAGATTCGAAATGTGAGAGGGTTAGTTTAAGTAGCTGCCCATCTGTGTTCTAATCAACTATAGCCAGAGCGGCATAGTCATGCAGGGTGGATGTTGCTGCCAGGCTCAGATGTGTGCGTGAACTTGTGATGTAGAGGACAATTCTCCGAGAGGCAGAGACCATGAGCTGGTGGACACTGCCAAAGAGCCTTCTCAGCATTCTTCACAATATAGCCAGAACCCCAAGGACCCACTCTCCCTTTGTATTTTCTGAGCAATCAAGGCTCCTTGCAAGTGAGGGTCTGACTAGGTCTGACTGCCACCATCCATCTGATGAGGCAAAAAACTTGTGCTGAGTAACCTCTAGGCGACTACTTTGTAGCCAGCCCACATGCGGCTGCTGTTGGTTTGCACTCTGCTCAGTCACTTGTGACTAGGGTGGCAGGACTGGTTTCCCTCTGGATTCACAGTGTAGACGCCTGAGGTTATACCAAAAAGACCTCCTTCATGCTCTTCCCTCAGTAGCATCTTGAAGCCTCACCGATTGCCCACAAGTGAAACTGGGTCTTTACTCCAGGTACTGGAACTCCAGATTTCTTACTCTTCCAGTTCATGCTCTCAGAGAAGTGACTGGAATTCACAGAAACATCTCACAACCACATGCTCTGTTTGTGGCAAATAATGAGAGCTAGGGATGTCAGGGGACAGAAAACTAGCTTAAGTAATGTCTGGCACAAGAACTGGTAGTCTGGCCACTTGATATCCTCGCACTCCTCTTTGGGATCTGCAGCTCAAAAAGACTCTGAAAGTGAGTCTTCTGAGCAGTAGTGAAATCTGTGACAGGGGACTCAGAATTGGAGATGTTAGCACAGTTTCAATCATAGGCCAGCTTTTACATGACTAATCATAAAATATGAATTGCTAATCTTCACTGAGCATTTATGACTATCAGGTACTTTTCTAATCCATGTAAATGTATATGTGTATGTACGTATATATTCCGAGTAGGTAAAACCTGTATATGTAAAACATACATTAATTTAAAAAGTATACCTCCTTCTATCCCAATCCCGAGATCCCTTTCCAAAGTCAAACTTTGTCACCACTTTGTGTATCATTCTATCAATAATATTTGTTATCAACAATAATAGATCAATAGCCCATTATTTTTATACCAGTGGTAGAATAATACTCATACATTTCTTCACCAGTCTTTTTTACTTAAATCTGAGAATTATTTCAACTTGGTATATACAGATGTGCTTTTGTCTTCATAACAAATAGCAAATACATAAATGAAATTTTAAAAATAAGATGTCTAATATGCTTTAACTGCTCTACAGACTCTAATCCTTTACTGGGTTGTCTACTGATTCTAACTTGACGCAGATGAGCACATTCATTTATATCCTGAGAAACTCCACAGTCTGATTGCTATTCACATCCCTCTGCCTTTTATATTACCTGCAACACAAGGATTTTTCAAGGAAATAACAGGCTAGACTACTCTCAAGCAACTAATAACGAATATTGATCCTTATTGGTTTTGTTCCTAAAGATGCATGCAATTTGTATCACCTGCATTTCAAATGGGAATAAGAAACAAGTGAGAAAAGAAATGTTCACCTGGCATGGACTTAATTAGTTTACAACTGTCTTTCTCTTTCTTTCCTTTTTTTTTTTTCCCACCAACTAGAGAACAAAAAAGCTCCCTACTGATCTAATTAGAAATAGTGATTAAATAAATAAGTAAATATTAAATAAATAAAGTGCGCATTTGAAAAACGTAAGACAATTTGGATGACCTGCTTGAGTAAATTATCTTTCTCTTTCCCACTCCCTCCAGTACCAAATAAATTAGCAGCTATAGCAAATCAACATGCCTCCAAGGGAAGTCTTCTAAACTCTCTCACAACAAGGAAGCTTGGGTATAAACAGAGTTGTCCCAGGAACTGTTAAAAACAGCAAATGGAAAAGCTCCTAGGACTGGTAAATTCACTGCCATGTTTGTGGTAATGACAACTTTTCATCATGGAAACAAGTAAGTGAGATGCAGGGGGAAAAATGAGGTTTTGTTCTGTTCTGAATTAACTTGCACCCAGTTTTGAAAGCAGCTACTAATGACAGCCACTAAGAGAGCCAGAAGTAGGATGTGTTCTATGGAAACCATTCTGCCCAGACTGCTTAAAGTCAAAATAAATAAATACTACATCAAAATAGCATGGAATTTGTCTTGATATGACTGCAAGTCTTTTGATAACTAGCTAGCCATGCCTACCAAATGAAAGATTCATCTGTTTATCTCCAGTTGTTTTATTTGGAACAATTCCTATCCCAAAATAATTATAAAGCAATTACTTGCCAGTTTTCACTTTATTGGTTACTACTTTTACTCAAAGAATAGTAATTACTACATAATTACAGTACATGGTTATCTGAACAGTCTTAACTGTGCCTATGAGCGATAAATTATACAGCCAGTGTGGCTCTAATTACGTATTCTACAGAGCATAAATATGTCATGACTGTGTAGTTACATGTTAATAAGTCCCTCTTTATTTTTCAGAGGCTAGTACAATAAAATGTCATTTGCTCCACTTCCTCTGGTAATCTCTAGAGTCATGCACATGGCTGTGCCTGGCATTCTGAAAGCCAATGCACTATAGTGTGCATTCAGTGTTGCCCACCAGCTCTCAATCTCATTCAAGTACACTCACTAGGGCAGAGAGAAATTAAGAACTGTGAAGTAAAAATCTGTTTCTAACCCTTTTTAGCGTGTCCTTTTCGATGAAAACTCAGCAGCAGTGGCTTAGATTCAAGAATTGCAGGTGCATAAGCTTAAAAGTGCCACCACAGCCTTACCTACATATAATCACTGCACCCAAAATGCTTGGATTCAAAAGCAGGAGAGAGGCTTAAACTTGATTTGGGGCCATTAATTTGCTGTTTGCGTTCTTATGAAATCATTTTGGTTCCAAAAGTGACCGTAGGGAATCAAGTATTTGAGAACAAAGGGTTTAGAAATGCAATCTTCTAACAGATCTTTTCAAATGTTCTCTTTTAAATATAGGACCGGATTTCATAAAAATCTGAGTTGCATGAAATGAGTATGTACTACCAAACTAAATCAAGCCCATCCAACTGCATCATACCTGGTTACTACACATAATTCAATTGAAGGGAGTGCATGGAGATAAAGAGCTTCAAGGAGGTAGAAGACAGAGGGCAAGAAAATGGCTCTCCTAGCAGTTTCTGATGAACTCTGAGAGGTGCCACACAAGGACAGATCCTGACATGCTCACACGAGGTGGGGATGAAATGCAAGTAGACAGCTTAGCAACATGCCCTCCTACCCTCAGCCACATAGCCTCTCCAGAGGCAACTGTTCTCTGAAAACTCATTCCTTTCCAGTTGGTCCCGATGCTCCTGGAGCAGAGATCTGCTGACTTGTCAAGTATTCATGTCAGAGGGAAGAGCCTATCACAAAAGAGCAGGAGAAGGCAAGGGCAGAGAAGATGCGTGCAGAGATACAGAGCTGAAGCCACTGCCACAGCAGAAGGAGGGTGATGGGATAGATCAGATAAAATCCTGGGGCTATCCTCCCTGAAGACTGGTTTGAGGTCTCTATTCAGTTCAGTACACGATAAACATTTTTTAAAAAATTAATAAGTAAATGAATGAAAGGGTCTCCATAGAAGTTTTCAGTTAAGGAGCAAAGTAAATCAAAGAACGAAAGGAATTAGGAAAAGAACACTTCTAAGAAAAACTATTGTTAAGTGCCAATCATTCTACATACACAGTCTTCTCAATCTTTGCAAGAACTCTGTGTGGTAGGTATTATTGTCATTTAACTGATAAAGAAGCTGAGGCTAGGACTGATGAAGTCCCTTTGCCAATATCACACACTTAGTAAGTGGCCAGATGCCAACAGCTCATTCAACCCTGACACTCACACCCAACAACACCAGGTAATACTAAAAACTAACTTCTTTTTTTTTTTTTTAGATTTTATTTATTTATTTGAGAGAGAGAGAATGAGAGACAGAGAGCATGAGAGGGAGGAGAGTCAGAGGGAGAAGCAGACTCCCCGCCGAGCCGGGAGCCCAATGCGGGACTCGATCCCAGGACTCCAGGATCATGACCTGAGCCGAAGGCAGTCGCTTAACCAACTGAGCCACCCAGGCGCCCTAAAAACTAACTTCTTATGAATACTTCCAGGTGCTTTACACACATCAATTTATTCAATGCTATTAAATAATCCTATTAAATAATCAGTGATAATTCTATTTTTATTTCCAATCTACAGATGAGGAAAATGTGCATTTAGGAGTGAACTCTTTGGCCCACAATGATAGAGTAAGTCAGTGCTAGAGCTGGGATCCAATCCTGTTTGAATGAGCAAAACCTGTGCCCTTCATTGCTACCCTCTCCCAGTCTTAAACCAGAGATTCAAAGGGAAGAGGTGATTTCCTGCCCAAAAGAGGTTGACAATCTAGTGGAGGAGCTCTGGCCTTTCCATAGGAATTCATTACTGAATTATATTCAAATGGTAAAAGAACACATTTTCCTCTCCTTGTCTGCATCACCTTTTCCCCCACCTAGGTTTGCTAGGGGGGGGCTCACCTCCACACTCCCATAGCACCCTGGATATGGACATGTCCTCTTTCATACTGGGCCCTTGTATTTTTGAGGTCTAACATTTCAAATTTATTTCTGTACCTGCAGGGCCATGCACAGGACCTGGCTGTACCTGTTTAATTGCTTTGGAGAGATGAATGAGTGAAGAAAGGAAAGAAAGGATAGGATAGGAGAGGAGAGGAGAGGAGAGGAGAGGAGAGGAGAGGAGAGGAGAGGGGAGAGAGAGAGAGAGAGAGAGAGAGAGAGAGAGAAAGAAAGAAAGAAAGAAAGAAAGAAAGAAAGAAAGAAAGAAAGAAAGAAAGAAAGAAAGAAAGAAAGAAAGAAAAGAACGAATGAGTAAATGAACAGACATGGAACCCTAGACTGGAAGAGACTATAAAGAGAAAATTTATTCCAATTACCTCATCTTACAGAATTATTTTCTTGGATTCAGAAAAATGTTAAGTGACTTGTCCAGAAGCAATTTCTAGATAAATATGTAACACACACACACATAAACACACACACATACACACACTAATAACTAGCCTCATAACAAGAACAAATTATATAAAATGAGCCTCTCTTGGGACTAAGCTTTAGGCAGATTTTGAATTTCTTACAGGTTTTTTAGCTATATAGGCCACAGATTGTGATGAGAACACACCCTAATTTGGCAAGTGTTTTGTATCCATAATGAGATTTCTAAATGTTATCTGTTTTTAGTATATAAAGATATTCTGAGTAAAATATTTAGTGTAATTGTGGTACTTGTCATACAGTCTTTCCTCCTTCTATACCTCAAAAGGATTACATATAGCCTGAGGTGGTAGTTAGCAATGAAGGGGTTCTGTATATTTGTGTATTTTTTACTCATGAATTTTTTAAAAACATATAGTTTATGCCTCAGCAGTGAGAAATTCCTGAAATCATGGAGAGACTTGAAATGGATGCAATACATCTGACTAGCAACCTTCTAACTTACCATCCAAACTAGGACCTGATACATTTGAGAGTGAAAGGGGATGTTATTAATAATTAGGTCTGGCATGCCGCAAGTATCTCAGGACAAATATTCACCTGGACACATTTACAGAACAATGCTAAATAAGTTTTCAATGAAGGTAAGAGGTATGGTTGCAAAAAAAGGCAGGGGGGAAAACGTTCTTGGTATGAAAAATGACAGGGACAGAAGTTTTGTGATTTGTCATCTTTGAGGGATTTGAAAATCTGATGGGAATCATAGACCTTCTCCTACAGACAATGCACATACACACATTTTTGCACAAAATTTCGGGGGTCCACAAATTCCTTAAAGTCCACCCATAGACTCCTAGACTGTCAAATACTATATCCAGATTAAGAATCCTGGTTCTAGAATGAGATTTCTCAACCTTGGCACTATTGACATCTAATGTTGGATCATGCTTTGTCATTGGGGGCTGTCCCATGCAATGCAGGACACTGAGCAGCATCCCCGGCCTCTACTCACTAGATGCTAATAACAGCATCCCACCTCCATTATGACAACCAAAAATGTCTCCAGGCACTGCCAAATACCCCCCAGGGGGCACACAGCCCCCACCTGATCACTCTTCTAGAGGCAAGAGCAAGAAAATCTCACAGTGGGGCACCTGGGTGGCTGAGTCGTTAAGCGTCTGCCTTTGGCTCAGGTCATGGTCCCAGGGTCCTGGGATGGAGCCCCGCATCGGGCTCCCTGCTCCGCGGGAGGCCTGCTTCTCCCTCTCCCACTCCTCCTGCTTGTGTTCCCTCTCTCGCTGTGTCTCTCTCTGTCAAATAAATAAATAAATCTTTTTTTTAAAAGATTTTGTTTATTTATTTGAGAGAGAGAGAGAATGAGAGCGAGCACATAGAGAGGGGGGAGGGTCAGAGGGAGAAGCAGACTCCCTGCCAAGCAGGGAGCCTGATGCGGGACTCGATCCAGGGACTCCAGGATCATGACCTGAGCCGAAGGCAGTTGCTTAACCAACTGAGCCACCCAGGTGCCCATAAATAAATAAATCTTAAAAAAAAAAAAAAAAAAAGAAAGAAAATCTCACAGAATAAGGGATAAGAAGTGGACATTACTTACTAGTAGGCAACACAGATGAAATCAGACATAATGATAATAATAATAATGTGAAGCAGTGCAGCATAAAGATTGCAAAATTCCCACCTTTGACTCCGTTTATGCTGTTAACTCATGATGGATATGATCATTCTCTTCAAAAAAGAGGGTTAATGACACCTACTTAGGAGAATTCGGCTCCATCGAAGAGTACCTGGGCTCTATCACCTCACACCACCATCTGACAGGTGTTGAGCAGAAACGATTCTGCTAAAAACATTCTGAAGTGTTTGTAATGAGGAGAACTTGTAACCTAAACTGTGAGAAACATTCTGGGAGGCTGTTCCATTTATAATCAGTCCTACAGAGACAGAGCATATTAAGCACCTGCACAAGGGCAGTTTCCAATTCAGTAAGTATTTATTAGGCACACTGCATCCTCAGCATGCTCTTCTCAATTGGAAAATGAGCAAATGGACATATGATCTCAAAAATCCTTTTAGCCATAAAAATGTTGTGATCCTATTAATGTGTACGTATGACAGACAGAGACAGAAATATAGATACAGATACAGCTATATCTCTCTTTCTAAACCTTCTGAGCCTCAGTTTCCTCTGTATACTGAGGTCAGACAACTACACAGCAAGTCCAAATGTGCATTTGCAGATTAGCACCTGGAGACCTATAAGATGTCCCTGAGGAATGTGTTATGGGGGTTGGGGGTAGGAAGATAATGAAGTAGGAGGCAGGGGACTGAGGTGTCCTTTGTCTCAGGGTCCTGCATTTACAAAGGGCCTCAAATGTTAACTCTTTGCACTATTACTGAGATTATATACTGAGATTATATACACAGTCATTCCACTTTGAACATGTGTTAAGATAACAGGTTAAATGTAAGTATATTGGAAGTCAGAGGTTTGTGGCATTTCTTCAATTTCATATGCTAGGAGCTTTAAGAAATGGAATTAGCTTAAACTTCTCACCACCTCTGAATCTCTGCTTATTATAAAAATAAATGCCTGTGCCCAAGTCCTACAGGTTCTATTTCAGTACTTCTGGGGTAGAGCCTGAAACTCTGCATTTTAAGTTTTTTTGGTTGTTTTGTTTTGTTTTGTTTCAAAGTAGGCTCCATGCTGGGCATGGAGCCCAACAGGCAGCTTGTACTCACAACCCTGAGATCAAGACCTGAGTTGAGATGAAGTGTCGGACGCTTAACAGACTGAGCTACCTGGTTGTCCCAAAACTCTGCATTTTTAGCAAGCACCTCAGGTGATTCCGAGTAGATTCCCCAGGTACACACTTTAACAGGCAGGGATTTAGCTAAAAAGAAGGAAAAAAGCTATCTTTCCCAGGATATTAGACAAAGGGAATACAGAGAATTGTGGGCAACTTGAAAAGTTAAAGCTACATTTGCCTTCTCTTCCTTCTCCACCTAACAAACTCCGGCTTATTCTTCCAGGCCCAGCTTAAGTATCACCGCCCTGCAAATCTCTTGGACAATCCCCTCTCCCATCCATTAATGCAACATCCATTGAGCTGCAAGCTTCTGGAGAGAGAGAGCATACCTCGGTTATATCCTATTTATATTGTGCCTGGTATGAGAAATATTCAATAAATTTGATGGCTATAGTGTTTTATTTTATCCTTTTCTTCCCTATTACAGTTTGTCCCCAAAGATTCCAAATTTCAAGAAAAGGCCATAGATTCTCATCCTACAACACATAAGGTTACACACTGGAGCAACAACTGAGAGAAGAGGGAATTGCCAGCAGGGTCACATGAGGACCTTCTGGGTTGCAGATTTCTCATACCCTCACCTCCCTGAATAGACTAGAAATCTCTCCAGAGACTCTTTTATAAGAGCACCAGTCCCATTCATGAGAGTTCCACCCTCATAACCTAATCACCTCCTAAACACCCCACCTACAAATACCAGCACCTTTGGGGGTTAGAATTTCAAAAGATGAATACTGTGGGCGCACAAACATTCAGGCCATAGCACATACATATTTCATTAAGTAAGACTGTAGTAGATTTTAACCATGTTATGTGGGAATTATAGAAGTATAAGACATAGTCCCTGCCTTAAAATTTTTGCTATCTTCTTAGTAAAAGGACAATCACATATGAAACAGGAGAACAATAAACTCAGAAGAACTGAGAACTTAATTGTGTTCTACAAGCTCCCTAGAGGGAGGTCAACAAGGACTAAGATTTTTCCTTTCAATGTCTCAGAAGCTACAGAAATATTTCTCTCAAATGAGCTGACCTTACTAGACTTAAGCTGATTTAGAAAAACAGATAGGATTTTAATAGAGAGAACAGAACAGGAAGGGCATTCTGGGCAAGGGGAATAGTTAGATGGGGGGGAGGGGGAGACGAAGCCAGAAACCAGCATGGTATATTCCTAATACATGCCTGAGACTGGCCTGAACAAATCTAGAGTAAAAGAAAGGAAGAAGCAGAATAGAGAATGATTATTAAAGAACCAATTGTCAGAAACTACAGAAAAATGATAAACTAAAAAAGAAAAGAAAGAAGAAAAGAAATCATAAGTAGGAAGATTTATTAACTTGAAAACAGTGAGGAGACACTGGGTTGCATTGCTGCCCCCTAACTTATGGAAGGAAACCAAGGCCCACAGAAGATGAGACACACCATGCGATGAAGGTCTTCTGGCTAGTCCACCATGTGTCCACTACTTGTCTCTTCCCAATGGGTGGCACTCTTCCAGAAGCTTCACATTTCCTAGCATAAAAATTTAGTTTGAAAGTTAGTTTGGAGGTTTGATATTCCTTAAATGTAAATGGCCATCTTCCGGATATTCTTTTTATGAGCCTCTGAAGTGAATAGAACATAAATTTGGAGATTTATTTTTCTTTTTTGATGTTGTTTATATTTTTATTTTGATCTGTACAGTTAAGACCATGTGCACAGCAGAGAACCAGAGAACAACATCTCAAAAAATATGCTCAATATCATTATCATCTGTGAGTGCCAATCTATAGAACAGGTAGAGGGCAGGCCATGGACATGGCAGCAGTAGGTTTGTTTTCTGACTCCAGAACTTTCCAGATATGTGACATTGGGCAAGTCACTTAATCTCTATAATTAGGTTCCCTCATCTATAATATTAGGTTGATAAAATCACCCAACTCCTGGGAATGTTGTGGGGACCAAATAGGATAAGGCATGTAAAGTACTTAATAACGAGCCTGGAACATGTTGAGTCTGCAGTAAATGTTAGCTATTATTAGCTATAATACCTTCAAATATACCACATTTTAAAAGAAAATTTGGAAGATATATCTTAGGGTATTGGAATATGTACTGCTTTTTAAGTCTCATATGAAATTCACTTAGCAACTCATTTGCTTTCTGGTTCAAAAGGGAAGTGTGTTTTTATATTAACCAATACATAGACTGAGTACATGCTTTAGACCCAGCAAAGGAGGAATCCCCATAAAGGGCATCATTCTTTTTCAACGAGTATATTCTAAATTTTGCAATCATAAAATCTAGAACTAAGATATTTAAACTTCAACACATATTAAAATTTTGTGTTTTGTAGTTTACATATGGCAGTTTTGTGATTACATGTGGCAGGTAATTTTTGCTGAGTTTGGGAGCTCCAAGGGTCTTAACTGGCCATAGGTGGTGGGGTAGAGAGGGGCTAGGGATGACCTCCAGGGGTATCATAAAGTCCCTGTAAATTAGGGATGCTTAAAAGGGTCTAGAGCTATAATTAGATTTTCAAAGGATTCCATCATAATAAAACTTTAAGATCTAATTAACAATACCAATAAGGGAATAATAAAATCAATAATTACACACATACAATAGTCAGCAGTTCTTATAATTAAGTAGATCAATGTGACTAATAAAAAGCCTGTGATATACCGTGATAAAAATGAGTTAAATAATTTTTTAAGTTGCAGAATGGCATTTATGATACATTTTTCTGATATATACTAAACACATGTAGTATTTCTAAGCAGATATCATATATAGCATATGTAACATGTTTTTATAAAATAAAGTTAAATTGTGTACATATATGTGTGTGTGTGTATGCGCCTGCGTGTGTACTATGTACGTATTTTAAAGTGCTTAGAAAATATATTACAATGGCTAATAATGGTTATCTTTAGGTAGTAAAACTAATATATGAGGTATACATTTTAGCTACCTTATTTTCTCAAGTAAAAGTTGCTTTTTCTCCACATTTTAATATTTATGAAATCAGAATTTACCATATAATCAAAAAATGAATCTAACCAAATTTTCTTTGCTCCTTTCCCCCAGAAAACTTTATTTTTTTTAAAGATTTTATTTATTTATTTGAGAGAGAGAGAATGAGAGAGAGCACATAGGAGGGGGGAGGGTCAGAGGGAGAAGCAGACTCCCTGCTGAGCAGGAAGCCTGATGTGGGACTCAATCCCAGGATTCCAGGATCATGACCTGAGCCGAAGGCAGTTGCTTAACCGGCTGAGCCACCCAGGCGCCCCTCCCCCAGAAAACTCTTAATTATAAATGAAAAGTCTTGCAATTGGGGGTGAGTTCAAGTCAAGAAGATATAGCAGGTATATATCCCCAAATTGCTTAAATTCTTTTCAAGGAGCATATATGTCTTATGTTTTTGTTTTTGTTTTTTTTTTCTTTAAGACAATGTAGACAAGTTTCAAACTCCTTACTTTTAATACATGCTATTCAAATAAACTAGGTCACAGGAATATGTATCTACCTACAGAAATTCAGTATTTACATATATTTGCATATTATTCAGTATCATTAAATGCCAGTTCCTTAATCTAGGAAAACTCTTCAGTGTTGTAAAATAGCACTACCAGAAAGTTGGAGCTAGAGGATTTTTTTCTCCCACCTCTCAAATAACTTCACAGGGATACAAGTATGTGATAATACCACATGTATCATTACAGAGTTCTTAACAACATGTGAGGCACTGGTCTGACCATTTTACATGCATCATCTTATTTAATTTCCACAATAATGACATAAGTTCAATTTATTACATCCAATTTACAAGTGAAGAAACTGAGGCTTAGAGACTGAAAATGATGCTAAGTCCCATAACTAGCAGGAAGCAGTGAAAGGAATCCTACAGATCTCTTCCTGTCCCTAAAGCTTCATTTTTAACCAGTGCACTGCTCCCTCTCCACCTCTTCTAGCTCCACCCCCTTGACCAAAGAAATCGTATACATGTATCTGAAAATAATACAGTGTGTGTGTTCAGCAGTGATGACGCCAGAGTGTTCTCCAAACAGAAGAATGAGGAATAACACAGGGCAGATCAGTGTAAGGAACTTATTCAAAGATCTCTCACAAGCTAATGTGCTCGCTAGGCTCTACTTCCCCCACAATGTACCAGGGTCTGACTACGGGCCTTTGGGGTGGACACTATATTCAAGGGTTCCCACAGGTTTGGCAGAGCAGGTGGCAAACATCAGCTCTGGTCTACATCCAATAAGATTTTTTGTCAGCCTTGCTCCTATTTGGATTACCAAGTTTTGGGCAACTTAAAAGGCATATTACCTTCTTAAAAGCTAAGTGGAATGAACAAAGTCTAATTAAATGCGATTTGCGGTCGATTCAGTATTTATAAGCAGACAGCTCACTGGCTTCAGAAGCGAGTGTTGGTATCAGTAGAGCAGAGGATATTCAGAGAGGTTAAAAATAAATGGCTGGAAGATTAGGCTCAAAAACCCGTTAGTGCCAAGTTAGATGATTTATGTCCATAAATCATTCCAACGTTCAGATTTCATGTGTTAAAATAATCCAAAAATAATTTTGCACCGCCTTTTGATCTGAAATCATAGCAAGCGCTGCCATTGAAGCAGATGAAAAATTAAGTGTCTTCATTTCTTCAGAAATAGGGCACAACTAAATTGCTCTATTGTAAATTTTAACATCCACAACTCCGTGCTCTGTAGGGACTGTGCTCAGTTTGCTAGATTTTGCTACCACGGAAACCGAAGAGCAATTAGCTATAGGACTGAAAACCTGGAATGAAAACGTTGGGGACAGAAAGGACCATCCAAAGAATTTTCCAAGTAGCACCAATTTCAGGAGCAAGAACCAGAAAGACGGTATGTGTGTCACAGGTATCGGTAGGAGGGGTTTATCAGCTGGCACCACCAATTCCTTTATATTTGCTCAGCTATCATCCTCTGCCTGCATTCCTTCTCTTGGTACCCTTAAAGTTTTCTAAAATCTGCAATTCCTTCACATTTTCACCCTGTTTACCTTCCTCCTATTCCTGATACCAGTCCCCAAGCCAGATGGAATCAACAGCCCAAGGTTACTTATTTGTCATTGACATTATTATATTTTTAAGTAGACATAATCATATTATGCTCCTGCTTTCAAACATTTGTTGAAAGCAACAAAGCTAATTGTTATTAGCTACAAAATAAAGTTCAAATGCATTAGCATGGCAGAGACAAGGCTTTGCATTTAGCCTTATCCTCTCTTTCCTGTCACTGCTCACCACCCTATGTCAAGCCACTCCCTCCTCTCTAAACCATTCTCCAAACATGACACACACCTTCATGTCCTCAGATCATTGTTTCTGTTATTCTTGCTGCCTAGGATCTTCTTTACCCCATCTCTACTTCTGTGTCTGATGAGGGCCCATTGTCCAAGGACCAAGTCCAACGTCAAGTCCTTGGAAAAGCTTCTTGGGGAAGAATTAAATGGTCCTTCTCTTGATCCAAAGGGCACCTTAACCATATCACAGCTATTGTGTTTGTTACATCATATTATACTGTTTGTCAGCCAGTCTGAGTAGTGCCTCTGGTCACCAGAGAGTGGATGCCCTCCTCAGAGACCCACTCAGATCTACTCCTATCCAGTACTGCACTCTGCACAGGATGATTAAGATATGTTTATATGTGAGTGAAAAAGAGAGGATGAAGTCAGAGACAGAGAAGATAAGGATCCAAAGTCTTCTCCATCAAACACTTTGAATGGAAGTAATATGAGTTGCTGATCATTAGTACTCTCCCCTATTATCGGTCAGATACACACACTCTATTCCACTTTGTAACATACTTTTAAAGTATATTTTACTTTGGTGGCACCAAGATCTGAATTTTAAATTGAAATACAATTGCCTTGATTCCTACCAATTAGTTTTTCTTACATACCTGGATTTAGGGGCAATTGTATTTAGCATGGAAATTTTGTGCATGCTTCATGACATCAGAATTCTCTAAAAAGCAAACATAATATCTGAGCGTCTCAGCATAAAGTAGCCACATGTAATAGAGGGGACTAATATAATTGCTGTCTGTGGAAATACCAGGAGAGTGGGGGGAAAAAGTAAAAAGAGTTCTATCATTCATTCAGGTTTACCTTAAAAGAGAAATACCATAATCCAATTAAGCTATTAACTGCTTAATGCTGCAAGTAGTGTTTTCTTTTCCGGACATGCACACCCAGGGCTCTGAGTACCAAGATTCAAAAGTCCCAGTGCAGTGGCTATAATTCAGAAGTGTTCAGGGTGCTGGTGGCTTAGTAGGTTAAGTGTCTGCCTTCAGCTCAGGTTCCTGGGATCGAGCCCCACATCGAGCCCTGCATTGGGCTCCCTGCTCAGTGGTGAGTCTGCTTCTCCCTCTCCCTCTGCCGCTCCCCCTACTGTGCTCACTCACTTTCCCTCTGTCAAATAAATAAATAAAATCTTTAAAAAAAAGAAGTATTCATTTACTGAAGGTTTTTTTTTGCAGCAAAGAGGGGGACACAGGGTCAAAAAACTCTATCTACCAAGGAATTTGAGGCAAGTCACTAACTCTGTATAACTCAGACTTCTCTTCTGTAAAAAGTTAGTATGTCAGTGTGTTATAAAACTGAGAAGCCTTCACCCTGTCTTCATTCTTCCCACAGGATTTCCATCTATCAGCTTCCTGCATCTAGGCTACTCTCCCTTGTAATCTCTGGACACTGCACTCCCAAGAAAAGATAGTGGGGCTGGCAGGTATCCTTCAGGGCTGATGCAAGAAGCGTCTGCCTTCTAGGAATAGGATTGTGGGCCAGAATAAGCATACAAAGACAAATCACTATTTCTCAAGCTCCAGAAATCTACAAAAAGAAAAAAAAAAAACAACTTTGAGATCCAAGACTCTTTAAGGGATTTTTTTTGAAACTTCAGTCTTTTGATATGAGTTATTTTTTAAAAAAAATAATAAAGCATGTTCTAAATTATTTTGAATGTCACCTCTTTATAACTGACCAGGGCCAGATGGCTGATCATGGAAAAAGCAGACGCTATAGGGCTTCTCAAATTGGGAAAAGAGACCCTTTATTTGGGTTCATCAAACTCTCAAATTTGAGATGCTCTTCACTGAACAACAGGTTGAAGTAACAAGATGAGGAAGACAGAGTATTTAAGAAAACACTGAATTCAAAGTCAGACACCTAGGCTGGTGATTTGGATCAAGGCACCAACCTAATGATTTGGGACAAAGCAGTACAACTCCCTAGAATCATTTTTTTTTCTCATCTGTAAAAATGGGGATAGGTATCATGATGATTGTGACAGTTATAATAATACTGATAAAACCAGCTACATCTCAAGTATCACACGTGTTCCCATATGTGCAAGTGCTTTCTGGTGCTAAGAAGAGAAAACACTAGGAACAGAACAAACACGCCTGCGGGAGATGCTACAGGGAGAGGAGTCAGTGAAGGGATCTGCTGGGGGTGGGGTGGGAGGGGGACAGATGGAGGAGGTGGAAAGACAAAAAAGATATAGGCATTGGAAGGTGGATAAATACATGAGTCAGAGAAAGGAATTAAGTTCTTCTCTTACCGGAGATACCAGAAAAGGTTTAGATGCAGAAAGCAGGCTAGGCAGCAAATATCTCCCATGTCGCCTGTGCACACCTGGAGTGGGAGAAGCTAAAAGAACATCGATGGAACCACTGGGCAGAGAAGACATGGCAGCTCAACAGGAGAAGGATGGAACAGCATCTGCCTGGCTGCTCTGCAGCCTGGATGTGCTCTCAGGGAGAACCAGTCCTCCCAGAGGAGAGTTCTCATCCACAGTAGAAGCCTCTGGCCCAGGTATGGCTCTGGGAGGGACACACATTCAGGGGGAAGAGTCAGGACTCAGGGGACTCCTGAGAAAACTCAATATGGGCCTTTACCACTTGCCATTCCCTCTGCCTGGTGTCCTCTTCCTTCAGCTCCTGCCAGGTCTGGCTGCTTCTCAACCATCCTTCAGGTCCAGCTCAAAGGTCACCTCCTCAGAGGCCAGCCTACTCACTCTGTCTGAGGTCAGCCTCCACCACTGCCCCTGGTACATTCCATATTTCCTTCCTGGCACTTATCACAATCTGAATATACACTGCTTTTGTATTTTCTTATTTAAAGTCAGTCTCTCCCACTAGAACAGTGCCGTCTAATATAGTAGCCACTAGCCCTGTGTGGTTAAATTTCAACATATTCAAGTCAAGGAATTCTCAAAGTTCAGCTGCTCAGTTGCACTATACCATATCCACGGTAGCCACATGTGGCTAGTGGCTGCTATACTGGACAATGAATCATTCCTTAATCGAATTGAATCGAATCGAATCACATTGCAATACTGCCATCATCACAGAAAGGTCCTTTGGTTAGCACTGATCTAGAATGAAAATTTCCAGGAGCAGCACCCTTACCTACTGTGTTCACTGCCATATTCTCATTGTCCAAGACAGTGCCTGGCTTAGGCTTAGAGAGGTGATCAGGAAATATCTTCTGAACAAGAAAGTGAAAGAATGAGTGAGGATGGCCCCAAAGTCTTATACCCATACTGGGTAAGAATAAAAAAATAAATAATGTGGTTGAAGAAAATGGGTCTGCAGCCTGAAATCACCCAGGAATTCTCAATATCTAATCTGCATGCTATCTATGAAAATTAATGTGTGACATGTGTGTTATATTACATTTTCTGCTAATTAAACTTCTTAACATAATGTAACTTTACGGCCAGTCCCATAGTTCAGATATTCCCAGGAGATCTCTGGAAGGAAGGTGAAGGCAATAATGTATTACTGGAAAACTTCTATGAAATGACTTACCTAAGAAACTGCATGAAACCAATTCACAGATCCAACTGTTACACAAAAGTATGCTGTTAATGGGTGCCAAAGAATGAGGGAATAGCACTTATATTTCCTATGCGGCTGGGAATTCTCAGCTTATTCATTTAATAAATACATGAGCATATGCTACAGGAAAGTGGGAATGCCCTGATCCCTAAAACCCAATTCTATGTTCTATGAAGAAATAAGAGCTCAGAGTTGTGGAGACCCCCTCTCAAAATGCACTGAATCAACCAGTTAGTAGTGGGTTCTGCTTGTTGAAATTTAAGATCAACATGTAAACACTCTTTTGAAGATGCTGTTGTTTGTAATGAAACTAATCCACTCTAGCACAGAGTCCTGTTCATTGCATATGTTCAGATCTCTGTTGAGAAAACAGAAGGTTTTTAGCTGTGCCCCCAGTTCACATCATGGGATGGGCTGGCATGAAGAGGAATGCCTTTTTAGAGTCTATCACCTAATCTCTGTTGTGTCTGATCTGGAAAATAGTGTTTCTCAAGTGAGCAAGGTGGAATTGTGTTATTCTATCCACCCTTGCTCCACCCGGACAAAAAATAAAGGGTGCTGCCCATTCCTGTTAGCCATTCACAAAAGCCATCTAGCCATGTTGATGGAGAAATGTGGACAGATGCAGGTCCAGTGGTTCATGCCCCAGAGCAGAGTGATCTAGCTCCCAGGATTCTGGCCAAGCTCCTCTCTCTAATTCTGCCCTGCAGATCCTGATTTGTATCATGACCCTAGGACCCCATCTGCCCTGCTTCAAAATGTCTGCTCAGTAGAGGGAACAGAATAGATGACATTTACCCAAGCCTCCTGCCACCCCTTCATTGAATCTTTGGTGCTACCCTTCTTGGCCAACAGTTTTGTTCTGTTTGGGATTTTTATAAAAGGCATCAAAGTATTATCTTGCAAAGTGTTGACTGGGGGATAAGTGTTGAAGCAGAGGCCCAGATGATATGCACTGCAGCCTGACAGTGCATCAGAAACATGTTTTAATTGCAGTCATCTTGCTGCGTTATTTTATCTGTACCTCTAGCAACTAGCAGAGTATTTGATATGGAACACTCATCTGACAAATATCTGTGGAAGGTAGGAAGGGAAGGAGGGGGCAAGGGGAAAGAGAAGGAGGAAGGAGAGAAAGGAAAATAGACAAAAGGGCTTCCCATCTTTGGGAGTGTCAGCTAAAATACCCTGCATTTATTCAAGTCCTTGAGGGCACTGGACCACACCTAACAACACCATGTACTTATTGAGTACTTTCTCCCAGCACTGCATCAGACATGGAGGAATAAAAACAGAAAAACAGAATCACTGAGAAGAATGCTTAGCACACTCTATGAGTTCCATAAATGTTGGGAGACTGAGGACATGAGCAAGTGCTTGGGCAAGGCAGAAAACAGGAGGGGAGAGGTAGAGAGAAAGGAAATGCAACATACTGGGGGAACTGGGGAAGGAAGGGAGAAAAGGCAGCAACTGAAGTTAATTGTGCAAAGGGACGATGTAAAGCTAATGTTAAAGGCTGCAAAGAGCAGTGGTTTTGGAGACCGGCAGTCCTGGATTCTAATCTGTCTCAGTGCTTATGAGGTATGCAAGCTCTCGAAGCCTCAGTTTCCTCATTTGTAAAATGAGAATAAAAGGAGCACTTGATCTGGGGGTTGCTGAGAGGATTAGATAAGGTAATGCACCCTGTTGAAGACCTACAGTCAGTGTAGATGGCAACACTGATCAAATGTGATGCTAATCTAGGTGGCTCACACTTGTTTTGTGGATGTGTCAAAGCATTCTTCTGACACAATTCCTGCCTCAAAACCCCTGAGGGTTAGATAAATGGAGGTGATCTCTCTTCAATGCGTCTGCAGAACACAATGCTAGCAACTCTCTTGTTAACCATCAGCAAATCTGTCAGGGCTTTGTAAGTGCCTCTTTGCCCTGGTTCCAAAGACCATAATAAAAGTGAGGGGGATCAGGATCATCCCAGTGCATCTCAGGGAGCAACCTTTTGGCCTTCCACCATAAGAATTTGAGCCTACATCTCCAGTTTATTTCCTATCACTCCTGTACCTCAGCCATCAACATCACTTGAAGTAGTTGGTTTTCATCCTATGTTCCCCCATATGCTTGGATATTCCTATGAAGAAGTCTGGGTTCATGTCATCTTACCATATTGACAGCCTCTCTCCAACCCTTAACTCTACCACCAAAGGACCAGTTCAAACTATCTCATTCTCTGAAGCCCATAGGATTTTTTTCTTTCTTTGAACTCAGGTTACCCAATCTCCAAAGTCCATCCACTTTGTCATGCTATTATTTAACATACATATTTATTTCTTATCTTTTCACTTAAAGCTTCTGGAAGGCTGATTTTTTAAAAGTACTTCTTCCCTGGACATGGCAATTTATCACAGTGATCTGATGTAGGAGATTTCTTGATCAATGTTCATTAAAGTATGAAGTAGGACCATAAGCAGTAAAGGTAGGACTGGGAAAAACTGGTGAGAAGGTCACAGTTTACTTCCTCATCTCTTCTCTACCCATTAAAAACGCAGGTGTTATTTCCCTCTGATACTCATATTCCTAAAATAATAATAACTGCATTTACATAGTTCTTGATTTTGGCCAGGCATGGTTCTTTTATCAATCCTTTTAATCTTCATAAGAGTTCTACTCTTATGAAGGATAATTATTATTATCCCTATTTCACATTGTACTCAAAGGCACAAATGGCAGAGTCAAGATCTGGACACGGATAGTCTGACTCTAGTGCACTTATTCCCACCCACTCTTCTGCCTTGACTTTATACAGGGAGACCAATGGTTGTCTCTTGAAAAAGCTGGCATCTGAGCAGATAGCTGGATGATGAAAAGGAGCAAGTCTAGCCAAGACTTAGGGGAAGAACATTTCAAGGAAGCAAACTATTAATGTCTACAAATGTCTAACATGGCATACAGATTGTTAATACCCACACCATTTAAAGGACTCATTAAACTTCAAGAGAAATGCGAAGATCTATAAAGAAACCAAATATGTAAAAGATATAAACAACGTACGTAAGAGAAAATATAAATATTAAGTAAGTAGGAAAATGTTCATGTTTCCTACTAATCATAAAATCTCAAATTAAGGCAACTTTGTGGTATCATTTTATACTTAATAGATTAGTAGAACAAATAATTTTAAAATCAGAGCCTACTACTGGGAAAATTCTGGTGAAATTGGTATGTTCACACTCCTAGTGACATAAAAAGTATGCACTACGTATTTTAGAAAGCGACGTGAAAATAATTACTAGGATCTCAAAAGTTTTTCATAGGCTTTGCCCCAATAATCCCACTCTATGACACTTATCCCAGAGAAACCATTCTGCAGCAAACAATGCAAAGATGTCCATTATAGCCTTGTTGATAATCACATATATTTCAAACAGAAATGCCCAAAATTAGACAACAAGCAAGTGAATTATGATACATCAACCAATGCGGTATTATGTCATAGTCACTAAGACAGTAACTATGAAGGCAATGAAGAAACTTGGGGAAAATGTTTATGAACATTATCCCAAAAAAGCAAAATATGAAATTATATACACAATAATGATTACCATTATGTATTAATATGAATATTGACACTGATGGACACGGACTCCTCTCCTCTCTTGAATTTGATGTAACTTTGAATTCTCCAGACCTCAGTAACCTTCCATATAGTTTTACAAATATGAGGAGCATATATAAGTGTGTATTGTTTTGTGTGTTAGTATGATATATCAGGGTAAATGGGGCAAGTTTCACAGGGAAGGAAGGAGCATATGAGTGGAAATGGATTTATAACGTGTGAACAGGCACTTTCTTTCTTGGAACTCTACTAGAACAGTTTGTCTTTTTCATCTAGAAGAAATCACAGAAACAGCCTTACCAAGTGCCTACACTTGAGATGTGACAACTTTTTTAATTTACAAAGGTGGGAAACTCCCAGAGCTTTAGAATAACACCCTGGACATAACCAGAGCAAAGCAGTGATGACCTCTGGGTCATCAGTCAGGCATGGGACTAGGGGCAAAGAGGCTTCAGAAGTATTTTCAGGCTGAGAGAAGCAAAAAATGACATTAGGGGAATCCACAGTGACAGCTTGCTTACTAATTCACAGCATGAAAATGCAGATGCTCTTACTGGCTTCCGAGTTGCCTGATTCTTTCACAACCTGTTCCAGTCTTGTAGGAGCAGATTTTGTGCACAACTGTGGACTGGGGTTCAGGCTTGCATATACCTTCAATGCTTTGCTCATTGCCCGTACTGCTGTTTCGGTGCCAGAAAATGAGGTCAGCAGCTGTGCCAGGAGCTTGCTCATTCTGCATCATAGCTCCTCCAACACTGACAAGGAGGAAGAAAAATTAGAACTTCTCCAAAACAGATCTTGTAGCAGCTCTGCTTTTGCAAGGGCCAGTGCACAAGACAGCCTGTCTGCCTGGATTCTGCCAGTGTGGGGATGCCATGTGGTCTCACAGCGAGGTCCTTGCAGCTAGATGGATGGCATTGGACAAGTGGCATGCCCACTCTGTGCCTCAGATAGTCCTACTGGAAAACAGGGGCAAACCCTGCGCAACATGGGCTCTGAAGCATTTTATTTTTTTAACTTTTGCTTAATGATGGATTTTCAGGTTCTTGAAATCGATGGCTCACATGTTCTAGGCAACATCTCCATTTTCTCCACATGGCCCTTCATGATTTGTGCCCTGCTTGCCTCTTAACATTCTTCTCCCATTGTGTTTTCATGCTCCAACTCTATCCTGCACCTGCTATGGCCTACTCATGCCTCAGCACTCTGCAAACACTGGAATGGGCTTTCCCCATTTTGTGTTTACTTACATTTTGTGTTTTCTCTCTGAGGAGTTTCTTCTCATTCTTCACGACACAGTTCAATTGTCACCTCTTCCATGGAGCCTTCTTGGACAAAGCCCCTGTTCTCTACCCCCATATCAAACCAAAGTCAGTCTTTATTATAGCCCTTTGCCATGCTGCATCATCAGTGTGTGTGTGTGTGTGTGTGTGTGTATGTGTTGGGGGGAGGTGTCTGTCTGTCTGTCACTAGAATATGAGCTCCTTTAGGGCAAGCCTGCCTTATTCATGTCTCTATCCCTTGAACTTTCTTCATAGATTTCCAATAAATGACTGTCAGACAAACAAATAAAGTCATTTTCACATGTATAGCTCTGTGGTCCCCTCTCAGTGGCATTATTCCCCTGCCCTCCACCCATGGCTATAAGTTATTTACTTCCTTTAGGCATGAACAACATTTTTTTAAAAGTCCTCTTTCTCATTCATATTCTTACCCCTCACTTTTAGCAGTATGCTGTACATTGTAAATGCTTAACAAAGATTAGTAATAGCACCACGACCTCTGTTTAATACAACCTACTACATCATGGGAATTAGTTCAGGGGTGAACATCTCAGGGAGTGCAGAAAGTTCGCAAGTGCATAAGATTGCCACAACATACAGCATGAGAAAAATAATTAAGAAGACAGTCAAAAACGCTAATTCAAAAAGGTATATGCACCGTATGTTTACTGCAGCATTATTTATAATAGCCAAATTGTGGAAGCAACCCAAGTGTCCATCGATAGATGAATGGATAAAGGTGTGGAATACATATACAATGGACTATTATCCAGCCATAAAAATGAATGAAATCTTGCCATTGCAACAACATGGATGGACCTAACTGAAATAAGTCAGTCAGAGAAGGACAAATACCATGTGATTTCACTCATATGTGTAATTAAAGAAGCAAAACAAATGAGCAAACAAAGAAAAAAAAGAGACAAACAACACCAAGACCCTCAAATACAGAAAACATACTGGTCATTGCCAAAGGGGAGGTGAATGGGGGGATGAGTCAAATAGATAAAAGGGATTAAGAGTAGACTCACTGTGATGAGCACAGAGAAATGTTTAGAATTATTGAATCATATTGTACACCTGAAACTAATATAGCACTATATGTTAATTATACTTCAAAATAAAAAGAAGAAAGAAGATAGCTGGAATTTGTCAGATACCTTTCATTATACTCCCTTCAAAACCATGTGAAATTGGGTGAATTATCTGAACTTTCTAAAACTCAGTTTTCTATAAAACAGGGATAGTATTAACTTCCATAGCATTCCCATTAAGACTGAATAAAACTACGGTGGTGAAGTGCTTATCATAGCCCATGGCACATGCCATGTGGTCTCACAGCAAGGTCCTTGCAGCTAGATGGATGGCACTGGACGAGTGGCATGCCCACTCTGTCAGCAAATGACAGTCAACATTATTGTAGTTAATGCTGTGAAAGATAAGTTCCTGATGAAAGTTTTTCCCACCATGATAATATAATTTTTTTTTTTCAAGTAGGCTCCACGCCCAGCATGGAGCCCAATGTGGAGTCTGAACTCAGGACCCTGAGATCAAGACCCAGGCTGCTATCAAGAGTCGGACGCTTAACTGACTGAGCCACCCAGGTGCCCCTAAAATTTTTTAATTGATCTATAATTGTATACATTTAGATTAGGTATCATCATCCATTTCTGTCACTGAATCATTAAGTCTGTGAAATGGGTTTGCTTTAAAAAGATAATCATCATGTTTTCTTAAATAAGTAAGCGGAGTCAAGTGGTTTGTCATGGTCACCCAGCTT
This sequence comes from Neomonachus schauinslandi, assembly GCF_002201575.2. Classification (NCBI taxonomy): domain Eukaryota; kingdom Metazoa; phylum Chordata; class Mammalia; order Carnivora; family Phocidae; genus Neomonachus; species Neomonachus schauinslandi. The sequence goes on along the minus strand of NC_058409.1, from coordinate 34,436,856 downwards.
GAGTCCTGCAACCAAGTGCTAAAAGATATCCAGTCCACCAGGATACCACCCTATATGTGGTCCAAAACTATGGATTTTGAAGATAGATCAGAGAAAGCTCCAAAGTAATTCTACCACCTCTACTCTGAATGGGGATTTGTAAATTCAGTCCCATGTTGATTAAATGCTTCATTACCACACTTCAAAGAACAGGAAGTCTTTTGTATAAACTGGTTCCCTTTAACCTCTAAGGGATTCCTTTTTATGTCAGTGGCTTTTTAAGGCAAATATTTTGGTTTCACACTGGGTTGTATATTTAAGTAAACTGATAAAAAGTAACATAGCTTGGGGTCCTTTAAGTCAATAGTAAAGTGCTCCGTAAAGACAACCCAAAAAATCTACACTCCCTAAACTGCAGAGTGAAGTCCATACACAAAAGATAGATGGGGGATTAAGGTGAAGCCAGATGCGGCAGATTGATCCACTAACGGACCCAATTCTTCACTTACCCTTGACTCCAGATTCAGCCATATAACATGCTTCAGCCATAAGGATATTAGCAAGCATGATATTAGCTGAGGTATAAAAATCACTTACACATTGAAGCTTGCTCACTTTCATTCTTGCTCCTCTGCCTTTGCCAGGAGCAGACCCACACAGCCTGCAGGAGGATGAGACATATGAAGCAGAACTGAATTGCCCCGAGTCATCCCCACCTGAACAATCCTAGACCAGCCAACATCCAGCAGACCTCAGACACACAAAGAAATTCACAGAGAGTGCAGGCAAGAAATGCAGAGCCACCAGACCTCCTTGCAGTTAACCATACACAAATGAGTTGAGTGAGCCCAGTCAATACCAGAATAACCACTTAGCCACCCTGCACATTCTGAAGCTAAAAAAAAGCCTTACTGTCTTCAGCCATTGAAAATTGGGTTGGCTTCTTCTGCAACACTATTGTGGCAATACACAACTGATAACACCTGGGATTAAGCGGGAAGAACAGAAAAGCCATCTTACAGTAGCAAATATATATTATTTCTTCAAGAGCTTTTGACTGGGGAACTCATAAGTAGAAACTCCTTTTGCACAACCAACTAGTGATTCCAATGCTCTGGAACAGATTATTGAAATGTTCTAATATTAATAATCTCATCCTGGAAACCCTAAAGTATATAATGCAATTAGTTTTAAACACATTTACTGATAGATTTTACAGTAGCATAATCAAACAAAGATCTGGCTGTTTCTTGGGGGGAATATTTTGTTAGTATGGCCAACGTCCCTACCACTCCTTCTTGGGCATATCAATTTTCCTAGAGAAGAATCCTCCAGTTTCTTGCTGAATATTCAGAGTTCAGGGAAATATTCAGAGGACAGAAGTTGAGGGTCTTCTGAATCCACGTGTAGATTTTAACCCTAACACCCTACTTTCAGTGTAGTATTTCAGCATTGTCCTTCCTGGGTTTGTTGTCTCTGAATCCAAAGCCTCCCTGGTTCAGTTATCTGAAGAAAATCCTTGCTGCTCCTACCAGGTAGGGTAGGGTGGGCTACTGGCTGTACAAGGTGGGTGATTGGGTAGTCTAACTGCTCCTTATGCAGGCTTTCAGAGGACACCTCTGTTTGCACAGCTTTCCCTTGAGGTATGCTCAGGAGCCTGGAATCTCCAGGCTCCAGGAGTCTTGCCATGGTCACAGTCTCATCCTCTTCTTGTCTTTCCCTTCCGCGCAAGTTCAGCTTCCTCCTCCCTATTTAAGTCAGTTGTCATCACCTGTCCATCTACTTTCTAACTTACAAAATGATGCTGACATTGTTCATCTGGTATCATCTTCTAGAGCATACTCTTTGTTCTTGCAGTTTTATGACATTTTATTCTGCTTTTGTCATTTCAGGGGTGTTTTTTAGGATCAGAGGGAAAAATAAACCTGTGCATTCGAGCTGCTGACTTCTACCAAAGTGCTCTCTCCTTGATTTTTTAATATACATGGGCTTCCTTTAAGAATTTCTGACATCAGGATGCCTGGGTGGCTCATTTGGTTAAGCATCTTTCTTTGGCTCAGGTCATAATCCCAGGGTCCTGGGATCAAGTCCCACATCGGGCTCCCTGCTCAGCGGGGAGCCTGCTTCTCCCTCTGCCCACTCTGCCTGCCGCTCCCCCTGCTTGTGCGTGCTCTCTCTCTGATAAATAAATAAATAAAATCTTAAAATAAATAAAAACTATGCAAGCCTATTTAGAAAATAGTGAAGCAAGAATCAGCTACATTGACTTCTGTCAATTTGTCTTCCAGGAACTTGATATGCTTACTTGGCATAAAATACAACAGGCTACTTAAAAAAAAATAAATAAAAAAGAAAAGAAAATAATTTCTGGCATCTTCCTGAAGTCTTAGTGGTCAGGACAATTATATATGCTCTGAGTATAGGTACTACTCTTTAACCCTAAAAGGCATAGCAGAGCTTTCTTGTTTCCTGTATAGCAGTTAAGCATAATGAAAATTTCAGTTTGAAAATAAGTTGAATTCAGCCGCACCAAAGCATTTTTACAGATACTCATGTTACATTGCTCTTCTATTTCCAGTTAACTCTGGGACTTCCCTACTGCTCCTTAAAAAGAGAAAGTCCTCCTAGGATGTTGCTAGGATTACCTCAGACTCTTAATGATATGATACCAATACTGATGAGTGACAGTCACATTGTACCTTTAATTAAGAGAACTCAAAGTCTTCAACAGAAATGGACAGGTCGTCCCCTACCTTTAAGGATACATCACATCCAGGGGAACACATTGTTTGACAGCTGACAACTCTCATTCATCTTGCCCCTGGGTAATTATATCCTCCCTGCTATTCAACCTATGCTACTGTATCTTGTGTGATTAAATGGAGACTTGAAGTCTTTTTGCATATTCAAGTAACAATCACCACATTGCAGAGGGCAGCTAAAGACCAATTCATTGACATTTATCTGCACTAAAATCCATTTTGCTGTGTATTCCTGAAACTATCCAGTGATGGTGCTGTTCTCTGGGGTTTGACTACTGTACAAGTTTGAGGAGCTCGTTCTAGCTTAAAGCATGCCAGCATGGGTCAACAACACCTCAAGCCACTGAAATAGTACCATGAACTCAATGAGGATTCAATAAACTCTCTAAGCAGCCCAAAGAAGAAAGCCTTAGCTGTAACTCCATGCTTTTGCACGTTTTCCTCTCTTCTTAGATGTCCTTTCTCTTTCTTTGCCTACAACACTTTTATGGCTATTTTCAGACCCAAGTTAAGGTCCATCTACAAAGCAAGTCCTCTATGATTTTCCTTCCTTTTTGTTCCTACAACACTTCATTCATTCCTTTGTTATTAAACTTCCCTCAGTTTACTGCTAAGTTTTCTATTCCTATGTCTGTCTAACCCAGACCATGAGCCAGGGAGCAGAGCATGGGAAGGCTGAGTTACAGAAAAGCTAAAAAGTATGGGCTTCTGGATCATACCAGCCTTTGTTTTTTTGTTTTTCTTTTGTTTGTTTTGTTTTGTTTTTTATCATGTTATATTAGTCACCATACAGTACATCATTAGTTTTTGATGTAGTGTTCCATGATTCATTATTTGCGTATAACACCCAGTGCTCATTGCAACACGTGCCCTCCTTAATACCCATCACCGGGCTACCCCATCCCCCGACTCACCACCCCACTGAAACTCTCAGATTGTTTCCCGGAGTCCATAGTCTCTCGTGGCTCATCTCCCCCTCTGATTTCCCCACCTTCAGTTTTCCCTTCCTTCCCCTAATGTCCTCTGTGCTATTCCTTATGTTCCACATATGAGTGAAACCATATGATAATTGTCTTTTTCTGCTTATTTCACTTAGCATAATCCCCTCCAGTTCCATCCATGTTGATGCAAATGGTGGGTATTCATCCTACATACCAACCTTTGAATTAAACTTGGGTCTGCCACTTATTGCTTATCTTGGATGTAGACCTCAATTACCTTCTCTGAAAAGCAGAGAAAATAAGAGAACTTGTATCATAAAAGGCTGTTAGGAATAAATGTTATAATGTATCTTTTTAAAAGATTTTACTTGTTTATTGATTTGAGAGACAGAAAGAGAGAAAGTGCAGCGGGGAGGGGCGGAGGCAAAGGGAGAGAATCTCAAGCAGACTCCCTGCTGAGCATGGAGCCCGATGCAGGGCTCAATCTTACAACCCTGAGATCATAACCTGGGTGAAACGAAGAATCGGATGCTTAACCGACTGAGCCACCCAGGCGCCCCAATGTTAAAATGTATCTTAAGTGATCCCCACTTTACCTGACATATCATAAGCTAACATCAGGAAATATTATCTAATATTGTTACAGTTCTTAAGAGTAGAAATTAATGTTATTCACTTGTGTATCTACTATAGTGCAATGCCCAATACACAGAGAATACTCAGCAAATTTTAAGTGAATAAATGAAGAAATACATGAATAATCCTGTAAGAATCAGATTGTTTTTATAATCCAGGTAAATAAAGCCCTAGATGTCTTTTTTTTAAGAGCTTGAACCATCCATGTTGATTAGCCACACTATTCCAATAAACTGAATACCTAAATTGGTGACTTTATATTTCACTCCAGATGCTCAACCTACTTCTTCGGACTAGGTTGATTTAGATTTGAAGCAACTATAGCTTTGCTGGTAATTTTTGAAGCGATGGACTATAACACACAAGAGAGACAGTAAAGCCACTCCTGAAAATCTCAACCTCACACCACTCAGCTTCTCTGAACTACAGATGCTCTCATGCCAAAATGGAATAACTAACAATTACACCTGCCCCTTTCTAGGGTTGTTGGATTGAACATACGATATATGCAAAAATATTTCACAAATTTGCGAGACCTTTGCAAATACTTATGTCTGTGTGTTTATTTATTTGACTGATCGTTTATTTGTAGAAGCTTATTTCTTGGCACCACCTGAAAATTCCTATCCAACTTCACTAATATCCATATTCCTTCAAATATATCTAACAGATTGATTCAAGGCCACCAACAAAATCTGTTCCTGTTTTGGTGCATAGCAGAGCTTTGCGATTTTCTGTAGTAAAACCCAAGAGGGCCAATAAAATGTTTTCATTGATTGCAGTGTCAGTTTTAGATGCTGCAATGCCTCTGAACAAGAGTCCTCTTTTAACACTCTGCTGTGGATTTACTTTTTATGGTCCTGGGATCTAGTGGGTAAATCTGACTTCTGCATTAACACTAACCTGAAGAGACAAACCTCTCAGGAGGACCATCTCATCTTTATGCTTTTCCAACCCTTGGACCATAAATCCTATCAGCCTGAAGAAAGGAGGTATCCTAAAGATTATGGTGGCACAGAGGTGCTCTTTGAGTGAACCAAGCTAATAAAAATTAAAGTTCAAAGTCACTGGGTAATCTAAGACATCCATTAAACCTGTACTGAGCCAGTCAGGACTGATAAGCTAAATAGGCATCAGCCTGGTAAAGAGGCAGGAGAAGGTAAATACCTCCAAGATTCACATTGTCTCCCCCCAGTGTGTCAGCACTGTGGGATACACACAATATTTCAAATAAATGTGCCATGGAAGTACTGGAAGTTTTAATAAAAACTGCTCTGAGTCTCCACGCTGGAATATAGATGGGTAGCATATTTACAGTTCATTCACTAAAAATTGGGTACAGATTAAATATCACTGTGACAGCCAATATAAACTAAGAACGATTGGCATCAATGAATCAGACAACAAGAAATGAGATGCTGGTTAACAAAAGGGCAGAGGGCAGTAGCAAAGGCTCTTATAGCCATAAGACTCAGAGAGAGGTAAACTATTTTCACAATCAACAGGACAGAATGATCCCAAAAAAGAGTCTGGCAAAGTCCACAGTAGGTCTCCAGCTGTCAGGAGGAGCATAGAGTAGCTGGGAGTAGGAGGACATACACTTGAGGCCAAATGATGGAGGGTCTTAATGGTCACGCTGGAGAGTTTAGAGTCTGTTAGGCCCTTAGGATCCATGAACAGTTTTTCATGTGCATGATGTAATACACAGAAGAAATGACAGTAGGAAACTGATGTTTCAGCACTTTGTCTAGCCGGAGTACACACTCACTGCTTGGGGCAAGGAAGAAAGTATTCACCCCTCCCTTCCAGTTCCCACCCACACACTCTAATCACCAGGAAGCACATGTGCTGGCCCCAGAGGATGGTCCACTCTGTAAGAAAAGACATATAGATTGAATCTGAAACCATCCCTTCTTTCTTTTCCTGGATCTCTAAATAAGATTAATGAGGAGACTGTGTGTAATTTTTTTATTATTATTATGTTATGTTAATCACCATACATTACATCATTAGTTTTTGATGTAGTGTTCCATGATTCACTGTTTGCATATAACACCCAGTGTTCCATGCCGTACATGCCTTCTTTAATACCCATCACCAGCCTAACCCATCCCCCCATCCCCCTCCCCTCTAGAACCCTCAGTTTGTTTCTCAGATTGCGTGTAATTACCCGGTGAATTCACAACCACATTCACATTTTTCCACGAATATCAAACTTATCTGAGTGTTGCATTAACGTGTGACTTTAATACTACCTCCTACATAACTCAACTGTGTTAACACAGCTAAAATATGAGCAGAACTTTTCATTCATCATTTCTTCATTCTGCTAATATTTGTTGAGGGCTGTACTAGGTGCTTCAGGGAACAAGAGATAAAATGCACCACTCCACATGCAATTTTCGCACCTTCTAGGTGGCAAGAGAGAAAAGTACACTAATTTTTATATATATAATGTGATGCTGATATAGTGTGACACTAACTGATGTCAAACTTTATAGTAGAGTCAATCTACCAATATTAAATAGGCACAAGCCCTCTGACCCTGAAATCTCACTCTTTGGGATGTATCCTAAAGACATTCACGGAAGTTCACAAGGCATGATTCTTCATTGCAGTGTTTCTAAAAACAGAAAGATGCAAACAATCAAAATGTTTCTAATTGGGAGCCTGGGCAATTATAAATTATATAACATCCGCAAAACAGAATTAGTAGACAGCTGTAAAAAGAATTTACATAATATATATAATATATTGCATAATATATATAATAGAAATATCCAAACTATAGCAAATAAAAAGCAGAGTGAAAAAGATTGCCTGAAATATATTTTTGTATGATTTTTAAAATCCTTCTTTACATTTAGTTACATGTATGTCAGCAGTATGCAAAATTTCTGTTTTATGGAGAGAAACACAAGAAACTGTTAACAGTGATTATCTGTAGAAAGAAGGATTGAGGTAAGGATATAAAAACACTAAGTACAATTAATTATTTAAAACTACAGTGTGGCAGGTGTACATACCTCTACAGTGGATGTCATGGAAACACAAGGAAGCATTACTGAATTCTAATGGAAAAGAGACAGGGAAGCCCAACAAAGCTATCCAAAAAAGGTTAACAGTTAAAAAGAGAAACAGCTTTATATTTGAAGGAGCCGGCAGAAAGGCACAAATGTATTCTATAAGACCTATTTTGGGGTAACTACTGAACTTTCTAAGCAAATAGGTATATGTTACATATAGCAAGGGCTCAACTGGAAACAAATAGCTTCTAAATTCCATAAATCACTAGAACATGTACTCTTAGCTGCAGGTCACCAATGTCATACAGATAGAGAAATAACTGTATAATTCTGTCTGAGGAAACATTATCACACTGGACCTAGAGGCAAAATCTCCACCACTTAGATTCCTGTTCTAAAACTTTTGCTTCCATAAATAAATTCAAAATGGATGGTTTAATTCCCTCACTTTATTATGCTTTTTCCTCAAACCTCCTCAACTCCCTCAGAACTTTCTTTTTAAATTTTTTTATTATGTTATGTTAATCACCATACATCATTAGTTTTTGATGTAGTGTTCCATGATTCATTGTTTGCATATAACACCCAGTGCTCCATTCAATAATGCCCTCTTTAATACCCATCACCAGGCTAACCCATCCCCCCACCCCCTCCCCTCTAGGGAGTTTGTTTCTCAGGGTCCATAGTCTCTCATGGTTCATCTCCCCCTCCAATTTCCCCCCCTTCATTTTTCCCTTCCTACTATCTTCTTTTTTTTTTTTGAACATATAATGTATGATTTGTTTCAGAGGTACAGGTCTGTGATTCAACAGTCTTACACAATTCACAGCGCTCACCATAGCACATACCCTCCCCAATGTCTATCACCCAGCCACCCCATCCCTCCCACCCCCACCACTCCAGCAACCCTCAGTTTGTTTCCTGAGATTAAGAATTCCTCATATCAGTGAGATCATATGATACATGTCTTTCTCTGTTTGACTTATTTCACTCAGCATAATACCCTCCCAGTTCCACCCACGTCATTGCAAATGGCAAGATCTCATTCCTTTTGATGGCTGCATAATATTCCATTGTATATAAATACCACATCTTCTTTATCCATTCATCTGTCGATGGACATCTTGGCTCTTTCCACAGTTTGGCTATTGTGGACATTGCTGCTATAAACATTGGGGTGCACGTACCCCTTCGGATCCCTACTTTTGTATCTTTGGGGTAAATACCCAGTAGTGCAATTGCTGGATCATATGGTAGCTCTATTTTCAACTTTTTGAGGAACCTCCATACTGTTTTCCAGAGTGGCTGCACCAGCTTGCATTCCCACCAACAGTGTAGGAGGGTTCCCCTTTCTCCGCATCCCCGCCAACATCTGTCATTTCCTGACTTGTTAATTTTAGCCATTCTGACTGGTGTGAGATGGTATCTCATTGAGGTTTTGATTTGGATTTCCCTGATGCCAAGCGATGTTGAGCACTTTTTCATGTGTCTGTTGGCCATTTGGATGTCTTCTTTGGAAAAATGTCTGTTCATGTCTTCTGCCCATTTCTTGATTGGATTCTTTGTTCTTTGGGTGTTGAGTTTGATAAGTTCTTTATAGATTTGGGATACTAGCCCTTTATCTGATATGTCATTTGCAAATATCTTCTCCTATTCTGTCGGTTGTCTTTTGGTTGTGTTGACTGTTTCTTTTGCTGTGCAAAAGCTTTTTATCTTGATGAAGTCCCAATAGTTCAGTTTTGCCCTTGCTTCCCTTGCTTTTGGCAATGTTTCTAGGAAGCAGTTGTTGCGGCTGAGGTCGAAGAGGTTTCTGCCTGTGTTCTCCTCTAGGATTTTGATGGATTCGTGTCTCACATTTAGGTCTTTCAACCATTTTGAGTCTATTTTTGTGTGTGGTGTAAGGAAATGGTCCAGTTTCATTCTTCTGCATGTGGCTGTCCAATTTTCCCAACACCATTTGTTGAAGAGACTGTCTTTTTTCCATTGGACATTCTTTCCTGCTTTGTCGAAGATTAGTTGACCATAGAGTTGAGGGTCCATTTCTGGGCTCTGTTCTGTTCCATTGATCTATGTGTCTGTTTTTGTGCCAGTACCATACCACCTTGATGATGACAGCTTTGTAATAGAGCTTGAAGTCCAGAATTGTGATGCCACCAGCTTTGCTTTTCTTTTTCAATATTCCTCTGGCTATTTGGGGTCTTTTCTGGTTCCATAGAAATTTTAGGATTCTTTGTTCCATTTCTTTGAGAAAAGTGGATGGCATTTTGATAGGGATTGCATTGACTGTGTAGATTACTCTAGGTAGCATTGACATCTTCACAATATTGGTTCTTCCAATCCATGAGCATGGAACATTTTTCCATTTCTTTGTGTCTTCTTCAATTTCTTTCATGAGTATTTTATAGTTTTCTGAGTACAGATTCTTTGCCTCTTTGGTTAGATTTATTCCTAGGTATCTTATGGTTTTGGGTGCAATTGTAAATGGGATCGACTCCTTAATTTCTCTTTCTTCTGTCTTGTTGTTGGTGTATAAGAATGCCACTGATTCCTGTGCATTGATTTTATATCCTGCCACTTTACTGAATTCCTGTATGAGTTCTAGCAGTTTTGGGGTGGAGTGTGAAAACCTGAACAGACCTATAACCACTAAGGAAATTGAAGCAGTAATCAAAAATCTCCCAACAAACAAAAGCCCAGGGCCAGATGGCTTCCCAGGGGAATTCTACCAAACATTTTAAGAAGAATTAATACCTATTCTTCTGAAACTGTTCCAAAAAATAGAAATGGAAGGAAAACTTCCAAACTCGTTTGTTGTGTTTTTTTAAGACTTTATTTATTTGACACAGAGAGAGAGAGTATAAGCAGGGGGAGCAGCAGGCAGAGGGAGAAGGACAAGCAGACTCCCCACTGAGCAGGGAGCCTGATGTGGGACTCAATCCCAGGACCCTGGGATCATGACCGGAGCCAAAGACAGACACCTAACCAACTGAGCCACCCAGGTGCCCCTCCCTCAGAACTCTTAAACAGTATTGAATTTAACGATATCCTAAATACTTCAAAACTGTCAAAGGCTGGCCATAACATTCTTCTTGGGAATAGGAAATCTTTTGGTTATAAGCACAACTTATTTGTTTTGTAGAATCTATTATAACTGAATTCAAATTTAAAAATATATATATATTTTATTAAAGCCCAGGACAATTTATTCTCCAAAAGAGCTGGGCCCTGGAGGCAGATAAAGAGAACTGGATTTTTTTTTTTTTTTTGAGTGAATTCAAACTGATTTTCAAACCAGATGAAAGTCAGGCTGAGAAGCACCCATAAGAATCTCCTTCCTGTCATCCAAAATCAAGAAGAGAATAGTGGGAGGTATTGCAATTAGGAGGCACAATTAGTTATTAGGTCAATATGATCTGTGACACAAGTGTTTCCATTTCAATTTTAATTCTTGAGTTGCATATATTGAGTGAAGTTTGATAAACTGGAGGGCAAAATATTTAAACTCATCACAAGGTAGTATACTTGATAGCAAAGGCTATAAACATTTAAAAAATTATAGTATAGATAGATGTGTTTGTTCCTCTATCAGATAATTATTTTCTATTTTTCTCCTAGCTGGCTCTGACATCCATTATCTCTGATCACATTGATATTCTGTATTTACTGTTACTTGCTCAAAGTCAATTTACTTCATGGACCTTGTTGTCACAGACATGAGCATCTATCTTAGAGAGAATATTTTTGAAGGGAGGTATCCCATGGTAACCGATGGGAAGAAAAACAGTCACATATTTGTACCATTTGGTGTCTTCCTTTTAACAACTGCAAAACATTTTTTAAAATACATTTGCCTTTATGAATGGCCTTAGTTCTATGAAAGAACAGGACGTTTTACCACATCATTAAAATAACCATTTTAAAAACTTTTATTGAGTATCTTATTATCTTTAACTATTAAACATTTTCTTGTAGGCTTCTTAATGAAAATGAAATGTAATACACATAAAATAATTCATATGTGGCAAAGTCTCTACATGAATTATTTGTTGAATAAACATTTATTGAATGCCTACTGTGTGTCAAGCATTATTCTAGACAACAGAGATTTGGCAATGAACAAGTCATAGTTCCTACTAAATTCATGGTCTTCACAGTCAAGGGGAGAAGGGATACATGCAAGTCAAGAGGCAGTTATGACACAGCATGGCAAGGGCTTTAATGGGGAAGGTACTTGGTGCTCTGGAACCTCGCGGGCAAAGTGCTTCTTCAGGATGTATTGCCAGTGAATGCCTTCTGAAGGCAGTCATGTCCATGCTGAAATCTGAAGAACAATAAATACTGAGACTCAAAAGGGAAGAGAGAATGAGGAAAGAAAGAAGTGTTCCAGTTAAATAGATGAGTTTATTCAAAGGCCCAGAAATGGGAGAACACATCACATGGAATTCAGTGTGGCTTTAGCTTGGAATCTGAGATGAGAAGAGGAGGGGAGTGGGGAGGGAGCATGAAGAGATGGAAATATAGAGCATGAAGGTCTTTGAATGCTGTTGAAGGTCTGATGGTATCCTGAGGGCTATCAGCAGTCACTGTAGGATCTAGATCTCACACTAGACAGAGGGAGGTTCGCTTGGAGCCAAAGAGGCTAGGGAAGAGTCAATCACAGTAGTCTTGCCAAGAGAGAGTAGTGGTGGTCTGAACTACTGGGGGCGGGGGGTGAAAAGAACCACATGTGCATGTGTGCATGTGTCTGTCTGTCTAGTGTAATCACTAATCATTTTTCATTTTTCATCTAAGTAATCAAAGGGAAGAGATCTGCTCTATAAAATACTGCATTTGCACCCAAGGATAGCACATAAAGACCATCTTTTTGGTGAGTGCTTTAAAAGTCCATTTGACTGGTACTGCTGAAAAATGCAATTATCAGAATGCTTCATAGTGGGAATTAAACATGCACATTGACTCTCAGGCTGATCAAAAATACCAGTTGGAGTCTGGGATCCTATTTAGTTCCAGTGCAGCAAATGTAAGAGATGGGAGTGGGTCAAGTGAGATGGATGATAGTATTGTCTTCTGTGACCATTTCTTCATAAAGCATTTCCAAAGTTCAACTCATGGGAAGAAACTGACTTTGGAAGCAGGTGAAGAACAAAAGTCACCAGAACTTGTTTTTCACTAATGCAGAGAAGGAAATTAAAGCATTAAGCTAGTATTCTGAATCCCCAAACACAGCTACTTTCAACAGTAGTTGAGGTCCTAAATAATACACTACATGAAGACATAATTATAAGCCATTAGTGAAAAAAAATTAAAAAATAAACCATTAGTGAAGCAGCCCTAACTTGAAGTCAGAAATACAACTACTACTAGATCTATCACCATGTATAGGAGAGACTGAAGCACTATCCTGTAGGGAATAAATCTCTTGTTACTTAAAGCTTTGCATGGAGTTTGGCTATTAAATATGACAATTCTTATTGCTCTAAACTCTATTCGTGATGTATTGAGGAGAAAATTAAGTCTATTAGTAACAGAAAATAAAGAATTAGGCATAATGCAGACATGCTGAGGTTCTGTCAGCAGTGGTCATCTGGGAACATGAAATATCAAAAAAAGGGACTTTCAGTTACTTAAAAAAAAAAAGAATTAGACAAAAATGGTAGTTATGTAACGCCCAAAGAAGAAATTAAATGGACAGAGGCTTAGAAAACAAAGAAGAAGTAATCATGATGTAAGATTCCAACGAACATGGCTGTTTTGCCCAGAACAGAACCTGAAAATAAAAGAACTGATAAAAAGGTTCTTGGTCACAGCAGTGATAACCAATTTTATCAGTGAGACTTAGTTTACCACTGTCACATAGCCTAGAGCAATGGTTCTCAAAGTAGAAACCTGGAAACAAGCTCAAAGTACTCCAAAAGAGGCCAATCCTTTCTTCAGTTCATGAGCAAATGGCACACTCTTCCAATTAGTTTTAGTTTTACATATAACTAAAGATGACCTACTAATAATCTACTTTGGGAAATAATTAGGAATTAATAAAATGTGGTATTTATAAACAAAATGAACTCACTATTAGTATTTAGAAGCTGAGGGTTACAAATTACATTGCAAACTGCAAAGTTCCTGTTCTGCACACATACCCACAGAGAGTTGGAAGTTCCACAATGTTAAAGTGGAACACCGGGCTGTCAGTATGCCAAAATATTTACTGAGTGCTTAATATGTGCCAATGACAGTGCTAAGTGTGGGTGATATATAATTGTAAACAAGAATGGCACTGTCTCTGCATTTTTAGAGTTTATGATCTTATTGGGAGAAAACATCAATGTTGACTGAGTTGGTCATGATTTTAGCTGACGTTATTCCTGATTTTAATTATAATAAAGTACCATCTGTTAATCCTTTTTAATATCAATATAGGTTATTGTTTACTGATGTAGTGCAGTGATGCAAATTTTAATGAAGAGATTGGACCTTTGATTTTTAAATAGTAAACTAATTCATGCTCAAATGTAAATCATTCATACTCCTAATTCTAAAACATATATTATGTTCATAATCCACCCATTCCACTCCACGCTCAATGTGCTTGGTGAAAAAAAATACATTGTTTTCACTAAGTTCTTTCCCCAACTGGCAAATGTCAATAATTGGAGCAGAAAGCCATGAAGATCTTGACTCTTCAGAGTAGTCCAAAGTATTTGAGAAACACCATTGTGGAGAGGAAAGAAGTTATGAGGTTCTGGCAATAGCTGTGTCATTCTCAGTGGTCCTGAATCATCAGTGGGATGAAGGACAGTGATTCCTAAATCTGAGTGATCACTGGAATCCATTTTATAAACATGTAAATTCAAGGTCCCTGCCATAAATCTACTAAGTCTAAATCTCTTTGCAGAGGAGTCTGGAGATACTCATATTTAACAAGCTACCCAGGTACTTCTCAAACATTAAATTTTGGGAAGCACTGGGAGAAAAGTTCACAACATGGATAGAGAAAATATGTGAGTAATTTGAACCCCTAACTGCCATCTAACAATAACGTTTCTCTCACCAACTTCTCATCTGCCCTCACAGATCCTCATGCAAGACTGCTCTGAATCAGGCTAAACTAAAATAAGTCATGGAGTCCTACTGGTATATTTTTGTTTATGTTGCTTGTGCTTTTAGTGTCATATCCAAGAAATCATGGCCAAGATCAAAGTCATGAAACTTTTCCCCTATGTTTTCTTCTAGAAGTTTTACAGTTACAGATCTTAAGTATTTAATTCATTTGAGTTGGGTTTTGTGGATGGTAGAAGGATCCCATTTCATCCTTTTGCACGTATATTCAATTTTACCAACACTATTTGTTGACGAGATTATACTTTGCCCACTGTGTATTCTAGGCATCCTTGTTCAAGATCAACAAATTATATATACATGGGTCTACTTCTGGGTTCTCTATCTGTTCCATTGGTCTGTAAGTCTGTTCTTAGGCCAGCACCACACTAATTAATTACTTACTTTAGCTCTGTAACATTTTGAAATGAGAAAGTATGATGACTGCAGCTTTGTTCCTGCTCAAGATTGTTTTGGCTATTTGGGGCCTTTTGTGGTTTCATATGAATTCTAGGACTGTTTTGTCTATTTCTGTAAAAAATGCCATTAGGTTTTGATAGGCATTGCAATGATTTGTAGATTGTTTTGGGTAGTATAGAAATGTTGAACTATACTGTCTTCCAATCCATAAACATGGGATGTCTTCTCATTTATTTGCTTTCTTTTTTTTTTTTTTTTAAAGATTTTATTTATTTATTTGAGACAGAGAGCATGAGAGAAAGAGAACACATGAGAGGGGATAGGGTCAGAGGACGAAGCAGACTCCCTGCCGAGCAGGGAGCCCGATGCGGGACTCGATCCCGGGACTCCAGGATCATGACCTGAGCCGAAGGCAGTCGCTTAACCAACTGAGCCACCCAGGCGCCCCATATTTGGTTTCTTTGATTTCTTTCAACAATGTTTTATAATGTTCAGTGTACAAGTCTTTCACCTCTTTGTTAAAGGTATTTCTAAATATCATATTCTTTTTGATGCTATTCTAAGTAGGGTTTTTTTGTTTTTTTGTTTTTAATTTCCTTCTTGTATAGTTCAGTGTTAGCATGCAGAAATCCAACTGATTTCTATAAGCTGGCTTTTGCATCCTGCAACTTTGCTAGGTCTAACTTTTTTTTTTTCTTTTTTTTGTGGAGTCTTTAAGGTCTTCTATAAATAATAGTGTTGGGAAAACTGAATATTCACAGGTGAAAGAATGAAACCGTAACCTTATCTTGCACCATACACCAAAATCAGCTTAATTGTATTAAAGACTACAAAAACCTGAAACTGTGAAACTTCTAGAAGAAAACACAGGGGAAAAGCTTCATGACTTTTATCTTGGCAATGATTTCTTGGATGACACTGAAAGCACAGGCAATAAAAGCAAAAATGGACAAGTGGAACTACATCAAACTAAAAACCTTGTGCAGAGGAAAAAAAAATCAACACAATGAAAAGCTAACCTACAGAATGCAGAATATTTGAAAACCATATATTTGATAAAGGATTAATATTCAAAATATATAAGGAAATCCTACAACTCAATAGCAAAACAAAACAAAACCACACCACAAAACAGATAATTTGATTTTTTAAATGGGCAAAGGACTTGAATAGACATTTCTCCAAAGAAGACATACAAACAGCTGACAGGTATATGAAAAAATGCTCAACATCACTAATCATTAGGGAAATGCAAATCAAAATCACAATGAGATACCACCTCATACCTGTTAGGATGACTAATTACCAAAAAACCCTAAGGTAGCAAGTGTTGGTGAGAAGGTGGAGTAGAACACTGGTGAGTTGTTAGTGATAACATAAAATGGTGCTGCTACTATGGAAAACAGTAGGGAGAGTCCTCAGAAAATTAAAAATAGACCGGCCATATGATCCAGAATTCCCATTCCTGAGATTATCTCCAAAAGAACTGATATCAGAATCTCAAAGAGATACCTGTACTCTCTTGTTCACTGCAACATCATTCACAATAGCCAAGATATATAAACAACCAAAATTTCCATGAGTGGGTGAATGGATAAAGAAAATGTACATACATACAAGGGAATATTATTTAGCCTTAAAAAATAAGGAAATCCTGTCGTATGCAGCATCTTGGATGAATGAGCATCACTTATTTCACCTGCTAAGTAAAATAAACCAGTCACAGGAGGACAGATACTGCATGATTCTATTTATATTATGTACCTAAAATAGTCAAATTCATAGAAATAAAGACTAGAATGGTAGTTGCCAGGACCTGGGAGCCAGTGAAAATGGGGAGGAGCTGTTCAATAGGTATAAAGTTTCACTTATGCAGGATGAATAAGTTCTAGAGATCTGCTGTATAACATTGTGTCTATAGTTAACAGTACTGTACTGTGCACCTAAACATTTGTTAGGAGGGTAAATTTCATATTAAATATTCTTACCAAAATAAGTAAACATCTTTGAATAACAAAATTAAATTAAATTAATGTAAGACATGGAATGCTTTTCCCAGAGAGCTAGTTAGCTACCTCTCCTCTTTACAGTAATGTATCACCAAGCTAGTTTTATGGGTCAGCCTCCTATGAAAGGCCACAAAGAATAAAGTGACAAGGACTCACTTATTTCTGAGGGGCAGATATACTTTATTCATTTAGTTAACAAATGTTTGAGGTGTTCCAAGCTAGCTTTGTGCTAGGCACTGGATTTAAATTGCAAGCAACATCAGACATGATCCTTGCTCTCACATGGGAAAGACAACCACTGATTAAATATTCATATGAATAAATGTATAATTACACACTAATAGAAGCCCTAGCTATAAAAGGAGTGCAATTTTATAAGCACAATTCTTGGAAGCTATATTAAAGAAGAAGCTTTACTAGACTGTGGGGTCAGTGAAGTCTTACCTGATTAAGTTATTCTTAAATTGAAAACAGAAAGGTATTGAGGAGGGCTCGTTCTGCATGGAGCACTGGGTGTTGTGCACAAATGGAACACTACCTCTAAAACTAATGATGTAATGTATGGGGATTAACATAACAATTAAAAAATTAAAAAAAAATTGAAAACATAAAGATGAGTACAAAGCAATGAAATAAAGGAGAGAAGTAGGAAAAGTAATCCAGAGAGCAGGAATGCCGAGTACAAAGGCTCAGAAATAGGACAGAGAAGTATGCCTTTGATGTAACAAAAGAAACTGAGATAGACCTGAAAGACTGGGCCAAATATCCTGAGTGATATAAAATTAGTCATTTCAGATCATTTGTTCAACTGTAGAATCTAAAAATAGGACCTATGGCTAAAGGCCCCTAAATAGGCTTATTCATAAAGTTTTCATGTTTGTTACTGTCATCATCATTATTATCATCATGACTAATAAGTGTTGAGAACTTACTATAGGCCACATCCTCTACTTAGCACTGCGTACAGTTTATCCCATTTGATGTTTACATGAAGCCCATGATATGTTATTCCCATTTCATGTACAAGGCATGATGAATTAAGTGATTTGCCCACATCCACACAGCTACTAAGTAATACGCTGAGATTTTAATAGAGTTGTTCTGATCCAAGTCCATGCTTTAATCACTATGCTACACTATAGTGGTAGTATTTAGAAGACTTATTATGTGTGGTGGCTGTAAAAATGTGCCAACTACAGGGGGAAAAACTGACCAAGGGTCTCAGTTGCCACATTCTGAAATCCATCACTGTGTGCTATAGACTGAATGTCTGTGTACCCCCCCCCATTATGATGGTATATGGACGTGGGGCCTTTGAGAGGTAATTAGGTCATGAGAGCGAAGCCCTCACAAATGGGATTAGGGCCCTTATAAAGGAGACCTGAGAAAGCTCCCTCACCACTTCCACCACATGAGGACCCAGCAAGAAGACAGCAAGCAATGGACCAGGAAGCAGGCTCTCACCAGACACCAAACCTGCTGGTGCCTTGATTTTGGACTTATTAGTCCCCCAAATTGTGAGAAATAAATTTCTGTTGTTTTTGAGCCACCCAGTCTGTGGTAATTTGCTATGGCAGCCAAAACAGACTAATACTGTATTTGTGTACCTCGAGCACACTTTCCAAGGGCTGTTCCCAGCCCAGGACTGAATATAGCAGGCATACTAGAACTGGACAATTCCTAGGAGACATGTGATTTCTCTCACACCTAACTTTGGCTTGACAACACTGGACAGCCTTGCAAAACTTACAACAGGACACTTCTACCCAATCTTCCTTCTTTTTTCCTTCCCTGAGGGTCAGATTTGCATCACAGCCCAATTATACTCCCAGCCTTTTCTGATTCCCTCCCCATTTTCTCTCATGGGGATGTTTCCCTAATGAAAGTCCTACACATACAGTCTGGCATCTGTTTCTTGGAGGACACAGACTAAGATGGTGTTCAATAAAACATACATATAATAATAATAAAAAAAAAGCTGATAGAAAAGAAAAAGGTCTCAAGGCTTTTTAGCACTCTCCTAGGCCCATTATCTCAGTTGATTAGAGGTACTAAGGTTACAGATTCTAATCCATTTATTTTTAATCATTCCCTATCAATCTCAATCTTTCTGGGACAGTTTCAATTGGCACTTGCTACCGTGTCATAATAGTCCCTCCTTTTCCTTGTTGAAATTCCATCCAATGAAATGACGATGTCTAGGACTCACTTTAAAATAATACTGAGGTGGAAGGATTTATGGGATATGAATGAAGCAAGATTGGCCAGTGGATTGATGGTGTTGAAGCTTGGTAATCGGTTCACAGGAGTTTATTATTCTGTTTACTTGTTATGTAGATACAACATTCTCCACCATAAGAGGAAAAAAAAAAAAGTGTTCTGACTAGGATAAAAATTACATGGTCACCCTACCTCTAACCCAGGCCAACTAATCTGTTCCACTGGTCACAATTGAGACTCAGGAGTATCCATGCAAGATCCAGTGCCTAGTGCAAACCTATTTCCATACTTGGAAACTAGTGAGTTCAGAAAAAAATTTTTTTGATGTTTAATGTCTTCTTCTTGTTGCTACAAGTGTTAGAAACCCAATCACAGAAAAATATAGATTACAGAAGAAAAAAAAGAATATTTTGATTGTATACCAGTAAAAAACAATAGTACATGATTTAAGACTTAGTTGGATTCTGGGACTTAAATTCCATCATCAGGAATTGGTCTAACGTCTCCTCCACCCTTTTTTTCCTATCATGGTAGACTTCCCTTTCATGGTGGCAAGATGAGTGTCAGTTTCTCCAAGTTTATGTCCCATGTTCTCTGTATATCTTTCTTGATCATTCTAGAAAAGGTTAGGATTAGCTCTGATTGTACCAATTATGTTACACACCATTCTTAAGCCAATCACAATCCCCAGGAAGATAGAATATGCTGATTGGTCAGTCCTGGCTTGAGTGTCCAACAATGAATGTTGAAGGCTATACCCACAAAGACTAAGGGGAAATTGTTATTCTGTATCAGGTTGCTACTATAAGAAGAAGGAAATGGATGCTGGGCAGGCAGATAGAATTGTTCAGTAGCCTTCTCATCTGCCTAGGAATCAACTGCTTAATTATCATGGAAGTGAGAAGTAGGACCTTTTTTTTTTTTTTTTAAGATGAGGATACATGACTTTAAGTCTACTCAAAAACTCAAGCTAATAAAAAATTCTACTTGTAGAATTATTCTTCTCCCTTGAGATTCATTGTAAGTGATAAAACTGCACAAGATTTATGTTGCTTCTACTCTTTCTCCTTTATCAACAAAGACTTTGTTTTGATTTACTTGTATTTTTAAAAATAAAATGAAACTGGATTTGTACTTCACTAATTAGGTACAATATACAGCAAATTGTGTAGCAAGGACAGAGTTAATAGCAGAATAAAGGAAAGGTTTTTCAATACATGTATTATTCTTTTTTCCTCTGAGAAGACATGCTTGAAACTGAATTTAAACACTTCAGCACTGGTGAAACAAATTAATAATGGCTCAGACACCGAGGTGTTGCATATTATTCATGATCTTGAAATTAATGTAACACTGAGCCATTATTACCACATATTGCCATCAGAGTAATTAACACATCTTATCTAATAGAATAAAGCTGTCAAATCAAACTAAGAAGTAATTAAGTTACATAACTACACAGCTGAGGCAGAAAGATGCATGTCAAATGAATTAAAAATTGCAGCTCACCTAGGTGGTTTTGAATAGCCAAGCAGGATGATTTGTTATTTACTGCCTACTTTACCATTGATAAGTCACTGCACTGCATTATGCCTCAATCTCTACGTACTATGAGGAGACTGGAATAAAGTGATTACCAAACTAGTGTCCATAGGAATTAAAGAGGGAGCTTCTGAAAAATCTACATTCCCTGGTCTCCCTTGGAGATAGTAATTCAGATGGTATACACTGGAAACCAGGTATGTGTATTTTTTACCCCCAGGTGATTCTGAAGTCTGTGAAATCCATGACTGACATTTTGAGGAATTCTAGAAAGAAGATTTTCAAAGGTCCCTTCTAGTCTTAATGATCAATGATGAGATCATTGGCTTTCCCAGAAATACTAGAGAAATTTTTGTCAGAAATTGGCATTTCCTGGGCGCCTGGGTGGCTCAGTCGGTTAAGCGACTGCCTTCGGCTCAGGTCATGATCCTGGAGTCCCGGGATCTAGTCCCGCATCGGGCTCCCTGCTCGGCAGGGAGTCTGCTTCTCCCTCTGACCCTCCTCCCTCTCATGCTCTCTGTCTCAAATAAATAAATAAAATCTTTAAAAAAAAAAAAGAAATTGGCATTTCCTTCATATATGAAATGCTCATGATCCCCATTATCTACTTATGGTCTGACCCCTCTCTTCCCTAAAACAAAGCATGAAAAAAAGTGAAAAGTAAAAGAAGAGAAAAATAACCATGATTTTCAGCTTTTAAGATATGTCACTCAGCTCTGAAATTATTCCAAACCTTAACACTCATGTCCTATCATAAGTAGTAAATGAGTCACACAGAAGAAATCATAAATGTGAAGAACAATTTATAATTTTAATGAGACTAAGAAAACCCTGTAATGTATTCTTCCAAATGCCTCTTCCCTTTTAGCTCTTTAATTTCACAGAGTGGAGACTACTTATACAGAATGCACATAGTCTCAACTTAAAAAGATCGTGGTACATTAGAAGCTAGTGGTATCCTGAGATTTTTCAAAGACCTGAGAACGGCTTTCAAGCATGTAACCAGGTTTTATTTATCAGATTGTGAGATTTAATCAATATCTAGCCCATTCTTACTGCCCTGGTTAATAGATCATTGTGCCTGGCACAGCACAGACACACTATAAATATAAAGCAAAGAGTGGGGAGGGAAGTTTTTGGTCAATTTAAATGTATAACTGTTCATGAGTGAAATGGACAAAATGAGCTATTAATTTATTTATACACTTATATGTAAAATCACCAACAAAAATAGTATAGTAATTTCGAAAGTCTCTTCTATTTCACACTCTGAGCCTTCACATGCACCTCTGACACTCACGGCTTGGTGACCATCAGAGCCACTTTTTGAGTCAAGCAGCACAGCTGTCCAAAGCAGGGTGTCATCACTGCCATAAAAGCTGTTTGAGATAGAGTACTGTTTGGGTCAGCATATGAGGAGATCCCTGGAAATCTCGGCTTGAGATATGACATAATGTTCTCATAACATTGGCAGTGACGCTGAGGAGGATTTCCAGAGGAAAGGGTAGAAGCAGAGACTAAAAGACTTGTCCAGGGACCTCTAAGACTCACAGCATGTGTGCTGTGCAAACAGGCAGGCTCCAACATAATTTATCAAAGGCACCAGCTTGGCAGCACACTCATCACCACAGCGCTAATTGAGCTAACCTTTAACGTGTTGGAATATTTTTACCACCTCAGGGAACCCAGGTGGAACTGGAAATAAAAATCCCATTCTAACTTTTAAAATCTATTATCTAGGGATTCACAGAAGTATACTTGGTGTTTGGTAACAAGGGAGAGCAGACCTGTCACCACTAGCTGGGTGACCCTGCATAAGTTACTGTCTATGCATCTGATCCTTCATCTATAAAATGAAGACAAAATGGCAACTTACAAATCAGAAGCAAATGGCATATTGTATATAACACTTCTGGCCCAGTGACTGGGCACAAAATCAGCATATAATAAATTTTAGCTAATATTGTTATTTTTATTACTCACTCATTCATTCCAATAAATATCTATTAAGCACCTACTACATATCAGGAATTCTACTATATCACAGTATTTCCACAATTTGGTTATTGAAATATCATCTGAAGTATTTCAGCCATTTCCTCAAATAATTTTTAATACTATTTTCTTATATTTTCCTTCATTATTTTTTTTCCTTGAGGTATAACTGACATTACATTAGTTTCAGGTATACAACGTAATAATTTGATATTTGTATATACTGCAAAATGATCACGACAAGAAGTCCAGTTGACATCCATCACCACACA
Source organism: Neomonachus schauinslandi (assembly GCF_002201575.2). NCBI lineage: Eukaryota > Metazoa > Chordata > Mammalia > Carnivora > Phocidae > Neomonachus > Neomonachus schauinslandi. The sequence continues at coordinate 34,413,959 of NC_058409.1, read as the reverse complement.
GAGTTACAAAATTTCTTTTCTTCTTGTGATGAGAACTTTCAAGATCCACTCTACTAGCTACTTTCAAATTTAAGCTTTTCTTTAAATTGACTATTTCAATACCTACTTTAGTCTCCTAAACATCAAATCTGTGAAATCACAGGTTTTATGTGCCAGTTTTACTTTTTCTAACACACATTAACATAACCAGAATACAATTAAATATTTGTAAATGTTTATCCATAAACCACCTATAATCATCAGTAGTGGGCACAATTCACTTTGGAAAATATAAAGACAGTCTCTCTGTCCTCAAAAAGCTTTTCTCTCTTTGCCAAGCAATTCTGCAATCACATAGGTCAGGCCTAGGATCTTACTAAGAAGTATTTAGGGTCCAGCTGTCAGGCAGGGCCAATGAGATGCAGGTCCTGATGGAAAGGTGACTGCAGAGAAATAGTTCTGAACATGAACAGGACTCAAAAAACTGAATAGGAGAACTCAGGCTTCCCCTTAATGAATCTGAAAGTGGCGAGGTAATGCAATTACCTTACTCTAACAGAGAGTATCTGCTGTGGCACCCCAAGAATCACATTATGCATGCAAACCAGTACCTGCTGAGAATACACTACTCCTAAAGTAATAATCCCATGCATTTCTTCAGCATCACCTGGCTGTCACAGAGACTTCCCCTTATTGCATTATACGACAGTCTCACTGGCAACGTACTGTGAACAAGGTACCATCCACATCAACCAGGTTAGATCAAAGTCTCTGATAATATATACAGAAAATCTTTCCCTCCCTCCCTAGCTGCAAAGTACTAAGGCTTGAGCAGGCAACTCAGGGCTGTGCCTTTGATCCCTCTTTCAAGGCTAGAAAGAGATTTACAAGGGTGGCCACTGCAAGAAGCTTCCTTCTTCAATTTCCCCTACCCAGGGCTGAAGGTAAGCATAGCAGTCAGGGGAATTATGCCTTCCAGTCTCAGTGTGGTGGGAGACTGAGTAGAAAGCATGCTTTCCCCAGATTATTTGTTCACTCATTCAGCAAATATTTGTTGAGCATTATTATTTGCCAAGCACGGGGATAGACCCTGGGGAAAAAGAGATGAATAAAACCCCATCTCTGCCCCCCTGGATTTCACACTGTAGGAGGAGCAGCACACGAGCCGAAGTGTAATTGCAAATCTGGATGATGTGTGCTAAAATAGAAATACAAGGTACAGTGGGAGCCAGGCAGGGAGGTCCAGAGTGCAGGAACCCCTCAGCTCTGCTTCCAGAGGTAAGTTCGGAAGCGATCAGAAAGAAGAGAGCAGAAGCAGGGATTTGAAGGGATATGCTTAGTGGGGTAGGGAAAGAAAAGGTGAGGGTCTGCAGGGGTGCCTCTCAGCATGCTTGATAATTCCATTGTAAACAAGTTCTCTTAACTGAACTTGACTTTACCGAAGTACCTACAGGCTCTATTTTGCTCTGCAAAAATACGGACTGCCCAGTGCAGTTGCTGAGTGCTTAGAGCCAGTAAGCCCCAGGCATCTCTGGCCTCACCCTATCCACTGTTTGCCTACCAAGAATCAGTGGCTTTTGTCCCCAAACTGGTTAAAGCCAGTTTTATATTTGTTGTTATAATGACCTAGTTTCTCTTAAAATTACACAAACTGGTAAAATATAAAAACAAAAAAGAGTTGCCTCTATGAAAATGAAATTAATCGCTAAAAAACAAACAAACAGAACCTCTGAAGATTTTACCACCTGCTATAAAGTTGTACAACAATTGAAAATTTTATTATGGGTGTGGTTTATTTAAAAAAGGCAAAAGCAAACTGGTGTAGCCATACTTAAGAAGTGGCCTTGGTGTTACATCAATGCTTAGGGAATTAATGTATAAATGATGTATACTTTAAGTTAAAATATTATGAGGTGCACAGTTCATCTTTTAGGATTACTTTCTTTAACGTTTTTAATAGGACCCCAGTGATGAGTCCTAATCCGGTTTAATATAGTAATTAGGGCCTGGCTTTGCCGTTGACTACCTATGTGGTGTTGTACGGGTCACTTTAACCTTTTATCCCTCAGTTCCCTCATATACTAAACTGGGAAAGAACAGTATTTACCTCACAGAACCGTGAATTATGAGAGATATATTTGCTAATGAGTCCAAAAGCTTATCTTGGCCCATAGCACTTAACAAATGTTACTCTGATTTTCAATATCATCATAATCATCTTATTTGGGATGACGTCACAAGAACTTCCATTTCTAGTTTCTATAATTCTCCATTATTTAAATTTTTACAATAAGCTGTATATAATTTATGCTTGGTAAAAATACCGTTATATTTTGAAAATGAGTAGGGAAGAAGAAAGTTCTCTTTAATCTAGATAAATGAAGATGTTCAGAGTACATTAGAAATTGTTTCAAAAGGAGGAACAGTAGGGAATATAACGTATTTGCTGTTTTAATGCAGCTGTATTTGTTCAGGGATGATGTTCCACAGTAGGATTTACTGGAATAAAGGTTCAGGAGAGAATGGTTAGATGATACTCTAATTAACGTCCTAAAGTCAAACAGAGGATGTCAGAGGCAGCACACTGGTCTTCAGGAAAGACAGGTCAGACCACTGTGCCATTTTATAGCATGGAAGTGCTTGTGTCTTTAAAATACCTTCGTATGTTAGAAACCCAGAAAGACAACACAACATGCACAACAACGGGCCTAATAAATGACTATGGCTGGAACTTTCCATGAGCCACAAAGACTACCACAGTCTTTAGAACATACCCATGCTGGAACACCTTTGTTGTTTACCACAGATTTCTAGAGAAGCTTTAGTAGGTCAGAAGCTTTGGGCAGGAAGGGGAGACTCAGAAATGAACACAGGCAAAGAGGTGTGGTTCTATCCTTCTTTATTACCCCATCAGTTTTTCAGCATGAAGTTTCCACGATTTCAGTATTCCATCGATTTTTCTTTGTGAGCATGAGCGCATACCCGTGTGTGCATGCATAATCATGCATGTGTTAAGAACAGTTCACAAACATAACAAAAAAGCTTTGTGTAGTCAAATAAAACAATAGCTTCTCTATTTTTAAAAGAAGAGCAACTAAGCAAAGAACAAACAACTAAGCAAAGAACCCTCCATCTTGCAGTCCTTCCTGCCTTTAACCCCTAGCTCCTGTGAACCAAGCCTTAAAGGCCTACCATGCCTCTAGCTGGATAATGAAAGACACCTGGGCACAGGGTGCTGTCAGGGGAGTTTGGGGTCCAGTCTCTAGCAACAGTTTTGTCATCAGGTTGCCTGACCAACCTTTCCTAAGTCAGAACAGAATGAACACTTTTATAGTTTTTTACCAGGTATGTCGACCCTGAGAACAGCAGATGACACTCCCTAAAAGCTTGGCAAAAAATTTCCTCTGCCCAAGCCTTGATTACTCCCAAATATGCTTTATTTCAATTTGCTGTGGTTGAGCACTCCCCAATGTTCCAAAGAATTCATGTCTCTCAGTCAAAAAGAAAGAAGGGAAGGAAGGGAGGAAGGGAGGAAGGGAGGGAGGAGGGAAGGGAGGGAGGGAAGGAGAAAAGAAAAAAGAAAAAAAAAGAAAGAAAAGAAAAGAAGAACACAGTACTTCCAATACCATCCAAATACTCTGGGGTCTGACTATAATATTTATATTAATCACCTCCACTGGTTAATAAACCTGCTAATTGCCAAATCTCTTTTGTTCCCAGTGAATTAAAAGTAAGAGGGAAGTTATTCAGACAATTCCAGTCTCTTGTGTGATTATTATAAATGGGTGTTTAACTACATAGTGCCGGATATTAGGCTAAGTCAAAATCAGCTATTTACCCCGGATGATCTTAAAACAAAGTAACAGATCCCTTTAAATCTCAGTTTTCGGTCTGTAAAATGCAGAAATAATAACAGCATCTACCTCAATGGGTTACAGTGACAACAAAATGAGATAGTACGTGCCAAACACTAATTCCAGAGCCCTTTCAGTATGAAAATATCTGACAGTATCTGGCATACTGTGGGCTCAGTAAATGTTTACTACCACCACCACCACCACAACCACAACCACTACTACTAAGAGACAAAAATAGTTCCGGAGGCTCTGAATATTCCAGACTGACTACCCACATGGATCAATTTTATCACATAAATTTTCAGCTTGCCACGAGAAGGATGTTGTAACCATGAAGAAGGCAGTCATCACTCCCTGATTTCCAAGCAGGGAAGTGTAGTACTGTTTATAAGATCTACCTAAATCTTGGTTGGGTACCATCAAATTAAAGCAAAAGCATTCATAAATCTGAAGCAGTTGCTCCTGTCACCATAATTTGAAAACAAACAGTAGGTGCACTTTCTAAATTTTGATCTACCCTCTGATAACAAAACTCAGGGATGGGTTTGGTATTTTCATGTGTGATCACAGGTGACGGTCCAAGGCTCATTCATGTACCAGGGGCCCCAAAGCCATCAAGGTAAAGAATGTTCACCTAGAGCTTAAGACGCTATAAACAGGCTCTGTTTGACAGAAAAGTTTTGTTGGCAGAAGTTGAGATTTTATGAATGGTTACGTCTAGCAGCAGATAGACACTATAGGAATCTGACCCATCAATACTAATGTGCTTTTTTGGTTTTAGTATATTTGGTATTTCTGCTTTTTGTTCTCTACTGATCTCTTATCTCATCACAGCCACATAAACCAATACCCCAACCATGCCCACTCTCTTCTACCACCAATTCAAAAACCACATTTCATCAGCTTTTCTCAGTATCCTAAAAATACCCTGAATGTAGCCTGGAACTACATCACCATACATTGTATACCTTTTCTTCTGCCGTTCTCTCTTGTCAGTCCAACCTTCTGCTATCATCACGTTTACCTTTCCCACCTACACTTTTTGACCTAAGGCAATTGGTGGAAGTAGAGTTATTAAAAACGACCCTTACAGACTGCTTAGGAGACATAAATGTGACAGCTCTTCCTAAGAGTCAAAACAAGTTTCCCTCAGTTTGTCACTTCCTCTCACAGAAGGGGAAGTTGTGCTGCCACTGTGTTTCTATAGCAGTTCTAGATCCTGAGAGAAGTGCTAGGGAAGGAGATAAATAGGAACCCTCCACACCCCTTCCAAGAGAGGTTCCTCTAGCACTATCTTACACTCTCCCTTTGTGAAAGACACCTCATTTCAAGGAGAAAAAATCAAACCAAGATTTCCCTCTTCTCGTTTTCTGTGTGCTCATTCTAAAAAACCGGACTGCAAATCGTATTCCATTTTGAGGACATACCAATGCAGTGAACAAAGTGAATTAAGTGCCTAAAATAGCCTTGGCTCTCTTCCACAGGCAGTGGCAGCTCCAAAATTTCAGTATGGAAGGACATAGGACAGCAACCTGACTGGAAGGGGAGGTTACCGTGAAGCTGCACTGGAAGTCACTTTTATTTTTGACTCAATTGTGTATGTTCAATCAGGGTGACGAGTGCCGAGGATGGAGGATGATGGACATTACTAATGGGGCTGGGCATCTGTCAAGGAGCCTTTGGCTCAGCCACTATGCACATGGCAGAGAGACACCTGGAAGCAGAAGCCCCAGTTCCCACCTTGATTGACAGAGATAACCAAGTCACATGCACTTCCTTTTTCTGTGCTTTGGGATGATTTGATACAATCTTAATTGTAAGAGAGCAGACAGCATGTGTTTTTGTGAGCCATCTAACAAAGGGCCTGGCATCTAGTGGGCTCTTTATATTTGCCGAATGGAGTTGAATCATAGAGTGTCAGCAGAAATCTATGGCAAATGACTTTAACTATATATATGTTTAGAAGGTTTAAAAGGTAAAATGGCAATGCATTTTCATAGAGGAAAGATTTGAAAATGCTTATTAATAGAAACATGAACACAGAAATCATCTTTTAAGATTTGAAGGTCATTTCTCCCAGATTTTAACATTTTGTGAGTAAGATCAGAAGTGATTTTATTTTCTTCTTAATATCTGTACTTTTCTGTCTTAAAATAATACTGTTAAATAGGGACTACTCGTATAGTTTTTTAAGGCCTATAATTTTTAAAAACATCTTTCTGCTACTTTTGGTGGATAGCCTGCTTGTCTTCATATACGTTTATTTACATTTGTATTGATAGTTGTATCTATTTTTATCTATCTTTGGAAAACAATCTGCTCTTTGTTAAATAACATATCATAAACTGCTTTCCCTTTCACTAACTGAAGTTCTTCTATGTAATCTTTAATGGCTTCAGAGCATTTCTTGGAGTGAAGACTTCATTGTTAATTATTCTTGGATGACTCTTGGATACTTCGGTTCCCAATCATAAATAATACTATGACGAACATCTATCTATAACTACATCTATATATTTTCACATGCATCTCTATGTTTTTAGCATACTTCTAGAAGTAGAATGTCTGGATCAAAGGTAGAGAAATTTTAAAGGACAATCACAGTCCTGTCACTGAGTGCTTACTATGTGCTAGGTATTTACTAAACAATAACTCATGTAATCTTTACAACAATCCATGAGTTAGATACTAATATTGTCACCACTTTACAGACGGGGAAGTGGAGTCTCATAGAGACTGGCATCTCAAGTGCCTCCGGCAAATCTCAGAAGACCAACTGACCTGGCTTGCCCACATCTACACCAATCAATGGAAAGGGAGACAGAATTACTGTGATTAACTTGGAGTGGGAAAAGACAACCTGCAATGGGCGCTAAAATATACCTATAGCACTATTTAAAAAGACCACAAGGCCACCACTGTGGTCTTGTGAGGTAGAGTGCACCTTGGCACTGTGGGGAATGTTCTTTTCCACTCCCCAGAGCTGCCCAATGGGACTGAGCATTAGGTGGTTGCAGGAGCAAGGGTGAAAGAAAGAAACCCTAAGATCTTTCAGGGCATTTGGGTTCTGGTAATTTTCAATTTCCAACCAACCAATTCAGCCACATAAAGTGGAAAGGAAAAAAAATACAGCCAACTCAAGAAGCTCAGCTCTAAGCTTATGGAACTCCTCTGTATTGGAGAGGTCAGTCATATGAATCAGACTTTAATATCCAATTTTAATCATTAGACTTTTAAGTATTTTTTCAAAAAACAAAACTTATGTTTCTGCTGGCTTAAGAAAAAGCACATTTGGAAAGGAAGAAACAATTTCATAAAAGACCAAAAAAGATTTCACAAATTATTTCTTAAATATACACAATGACACCATGCAGAACTAAAAATAAATTAAATTGCACTGTATACAAATCTTCCTGTCCACCCTTCTCCTCCCACCTTTCTTCTGCTTCCATGTTATTCAGTAAGTTTTCCCAAATCAGTGTGTCTCCATATCCTACTAACCACACCCCAAAATCATCCATTTCTCTTAGAATTTCCTTGGGAGTGTCTCAAATTTAGGGCCGGCATGTGAGTTATTTAAGAAGCCATGGCTTGGGCGCCTGGGTGGCTCAGTCGGTTAGGCAACTGCCTTCGGCTCAGGTCATGATCCCGGAGTCCTGGGATCGAGTCCCGCGTCGGGCTCCCTGCTCAGCAGGGAGTCTGCTTCTCCCTCTGACCCTCCCCCCTCTCATGCTCTCTCTATCTCATTCTCTCTCTCAAATAAATAAATAAAAAATCTTAAAAAAAAAAAAAAAAGAAGCCATGGCTTTATGGATTAGCTAAGCAGATGTGTAGCCTCCAGGATATGCCTCTGAGGTCTCTTCTGCCATCTGTATCCAGACCTCCAGCGGATCGAGTACTAATATTTTGGCCCAAAACAGCAACAGAAGTTTGTCTGGTCTCATGACTCTGTCATCAGGATTACAAATTGACCTGGCTCATTTCCCAAACTAACAAGGTTTGGAAGACTCAAATGTTACCAATGATGACTTCATTCAAAATACGCCAAGAATGTGTCAACCCACATCACACTTCCCAGGTTTTATAAGAAATCAGCTTGACTTTGAACCACTATTATCTTTTCTGTCTGAAAAAAACCTCAGAGGAGATATGAATGCCCTAGGTGTTCAGTCAAGAGGATGTTACTCTGGGGGGGGTATTTTCCCTCCTGGAGTTGTAGGATGTATTGATCAAAAGTTTCCAATTTAGGTATTCTAAGAGTGCATAAAGTGTTCTGGGCAGTTTGGCATAGAACTGTCCATTATACAGTGCAGTAAAAGAGAATGTATTGATTCCTTCTAACATTTTACCTCCTCTCACTACTAACTGGTTTGTTTCAGAGAACAGGCAGTGTGAAATGTTTTCAGAAATTTGACAGTCCATCATAGCAGACAGAGTTGAGCTTCAGGATCAGATAAGCCCACATTAAATCCCCAGCACTTGCAATCTGTGTGACTTTGGCCATGTTACTCACTCTGGCTCTCAGTCTCTGAAAAAAGTACAGTGAAACCCATCTCAAAGATCTAGTGTGAGGATTTAGTGAGACCCATGTGAAAACTGCCCAATGCAGTGTAGGGCTCAATACAAGTTAATTCTCCTCCTTATTAAAAAACAAAAGAGGCCAGTGGGGGAGGCTATTACACTTTGTCCTCTTCGGTTTTGACTACTTTTTTTTCTTTATCAGGTTTCTCTCTTCCACCCTTCCCCACCACACAATTAGAGAATGGAGGCAGATTTATTATTTATCTTTGGGCCTAACCAAGTTTATCCATTAAGTTGAGTAGGCCTCAGCATGATAGATAGAGAGATAGATAGATAGATAGATAGATAGATAGATAGATAGATAGATAGATAGGGAATGATATATAGAATGATAATTAGATAGGCAAATAGATCATATATACAGATATATATATCTTCACAAATGATAGGTGAGGGCATTATGAGTCATACCAGTGCAAGATGGGACTCACCAAGACCCCAAGCCCCCACCAAATGGAACTTGATGTTGAGGTGACGTCAGCCTGGAATATCTGGATGCCCTAGCAATTAATTCAAGCAGTCCAGTCACAAAAATCAACACCTGCCCACCAGCCTCAGGCAGGCTAAATTCTGCCTGGTTCAAATTAGAATCTGCCCACTGAGCCAACAGAAATAAAGCCAAGGGACAGAAAATTTCCTCAGAATATATGCTTACCTGACTGGTTGGCGGTAGCCATTTTCAGTGCTATGTGTGAAGCTGCAACTGGGAACCATTTTTGATGTGGGACTAGAATGTGACCATATATTTTAAAGGTGCTGATGTGTGTGTTGGTGGGGCGACTGCTATGATAGAAAGAAAAGGTGACGTGTCTTCAGTGACCAGAATAAAGGCAGTTAAATTTCTGGAGAGCCTAATCTATTCTTCTAGCTATTAATAAGGCTGCCTGGCTCCCCATCTAAACCTGTATCTCATATTATTCTGTTCAGACTAGTAGGTATACAGCAGTGAGCTTGTGAGATAGGAAGAGTCTGTTTAAGAGCCCAAGCCAGGCAGACCATCTGTCAACATGATTAATGTGCTGGTTAACATTCAGTTGTTCTTTCCTTAGCATGGCAAATGCATCCAACACATCACCTTTGTTCAGCTACCGCATGGCTGGGCCAAGATCAGCAATGCACCTCGATCTTTAATGACACTCTGGGGCTCTTAATCTCTCCAAACTTCTCTTAGGCAACCTTCTTCTTGGCTGGGATAGAAAAGGAAGTTGGTAGCAAAAGTGGCAGCTGCAGCAACAGAAATTGTGACTGGGGCCATTCTATGAAATCACCTTAACATAAATACATTTTTTAACTGGAAAGCCTGAGGTACCTTATTGGCTCCGTTGGTTGAGCATATGACTCTTGATCTCGAGGCTGTGAGTTCGAGCCCCAAGTTGAGTGTGAAGATTACTTAAAAAAATAACATAAAATGGAAAGCCTATTTCAACCACATCGATTCAGCATGCATATGTTGAGTAATGAAAGGCAGCATTATAGACTAGTTTGTTGAGAAGTCAGAGAAACGGGTTCAAATTCTGCCTCTACCAATTGCAAACAGTTTAATTTTGGAGAAGTTACTCAACCTCTCTAAGTTTAGTGGCTTCATTTAATAAAGATTGCCAATTAAATAATGTTTGTGGTGCTCTTAGCACACAGCATGGCATACAGTAAATGCTCAATAAATGATAATTATTATTGTAAAAGCATTGAATGGATACTGGGCAGTAGATCTACAGGGAGAAAAGATGCTGTCCCAGTCCCCAAGGAGTTGAGTGAAAGATGCCAAAGTAAACACTTTTAACCACAATAATGCAGCTGTGAGCAAGGCCAGGCTCTAAGAGTTATAAAGGCCATGATGGTAACTCAAGAAGAAGAGATTCATCCCAATTTGAGAGACTGAGCAGGGTTTTATAGAGGAGATCACACTTGATCTAGGATTTCAAAGACAGACGGAATTGAAAGAGATAGAGATGAGAGGAAAGGTGCTTTAGACAGAGAAAGTCACACCACCAAAGGCATGGGAGGTAATGACTGAGCAACAGCAAGTAGACTTGTAAGGCTGGTGTGTGGTTGTGGACATGGCCAGAAAAGTGGGCTGGAGTCTGATTAGAAATCTTTGAATATCACAGAAAGGAATAGGACTTTATTCTGTAAGCAGTGAAAAGCCATCAACTGTTTCAGGGTAAAGGAATTATCTGCCTAGATGAAATCAGAGGGGACAGAATTTTTCTTTGCCTCCAGCAGGTGTTAAAAATAACTATGTGGGGCGCCTGGGTGGCTCAGTCGGTTAAACGTCTGCCTTCGGCTCAGGTCATGATCCCAGGATCCTGGGACCTAGCCCTACATCAGGCTCCCTGCTCAGCCTGCTTCTCCCTCTCCTCCCTGCTTGTGCTGTCTCTCGCTGTCTCTGTCACTATCTGTCTCTCTCAAATAAATAAATAAAATCTAAATAACTATGTAATTGAATGAATTTGCCTGCAACACAGCAAGGAAGTTCCCAGAGGGGAGAAACTCTGACCTCCATAAATAACAGCTAGAGTATCCAATCCTATTTTGGAGACTTTAGAAAGGTTTGTTAGCAAACAGGCAAGATCCCAAGGGAAAAATGGAGTTGTGGGTAAGACTCACTAATGCTAACAGTTGGCCCCACACTCCCTGACAATCCCAAGGCCCATCCTCACAGCCCAAGTCAAGCAGAGAATTGAGGAAATGATGCGAACAATTCAGGCCAAGGGAAAGTCACTTAGTCCTCACAGGTTTCTCTCTTCTGAGGAGCTGGTGAAGCCCACAGCACAGTGAAACCAGTCCCAGGAGCAATCACTGGCATGAAGTGGGTTGTGAACTTAATCCAACCTACACAAAGCTCCACCAGTGGCAGTCAAAGGTACGGAAGCACAGAGGGTAGGACAAGATACACAGTGGCTACGCTGCTGGGCAGGGGCAGTGGGGATGGTTCTGGTAGGCATCCTGTCACAGCAGCCAGGTTGCAAAAGTACCAAATGCTGTGACTTTCCCCTTCCCTAAAGTTTCCACTCCAATCAAGTACAGACCAGAGAATATTGAGAACGATTTAGAAGCAAAGCAAGACTGAGTTGCTGAATTCTCTGTTTCAGACCTAGAAAAGCACAATATTGGACCCAGTTACAAACTCCTAGAGCAAGAGGATGGGGCACTATGGTCTCTGTAATCATCACCTGCTGTTGATATAGGTAATGACAATGATTATAGTGATATAGCAGATTTCTTGGGGTGTCTATTCAGTTCACAATAAACTCTACTTCTCCAAACACTACACTGATCATCTATATTAGTTTTCTAGGGCCGCCATAATAAAGTACCACAGCCTGGGTGGCTTAAACAACAGAAACTTAATTGTCTCACAGTTCTGGAGGCTAGAAGTCCAAGATCAAGGTGTGAGCAGGCTTAGTTTCTCCTAAGGCCTCTGTCCTTGGCTTACAGATACCCTCCTTGTCTTCACATGGTCTTTTCTTGGTACACATGTGCCCCTGGTGTCTTTCAGTCTGTCTACACCTCCTGTTCTTTTTTTTTTTTTTAAGATTTTTTATTTATTTATTTGACAGAGAGACAGCAAGAGCAGGAACACAAGTAGGGGGAGTGGGAGAGGGAGAAGCAGGCTTCCCATCGAGCAGGGAGCTCGATGCAGGGCTCAATCCCACGACCCTGGGATCATGACCTGAGTTGAAGGCAGACACTTAACAACTGAGCCACCCAGGTGCCCCTACATCTCCTGTTCTTATAAGGACACTAGTTGTATCAGATCAGGGCCCACCCTGTCAACTTCATTTTATCTGAATTACCTCTTTATAGGCCCTATCTCCAAAGATAGTCATCTGAGATACTGACGGTTAGGGCTTCAACATATGAATTTTGAGAGACACCATTCATCCTATAACACCAACTATGCTGGTAGATTCTCCTACCATTGCTCCTACCTTACCCCGAGATACAGTTTATTGGATCAAGACGAACACGTGCCCCAAGAGAGACATAACAAAATCTCTATTCTGGGCAATTAGGCTTGGAGTAAAGAGATGGTTAGTCAGTTTGTTCTCTTGCTCTAAGGAGCTCTAAATGCAGAGTTTTCCACATGCCAGGTGAAACACAGAGAAATAAAAATGAGGATTACTAGTTCAGAAAAGGACATCTCTGGGAAGAAAAAAAAAAAAAGATTTTGATACTCTCACTGGTTTGAGGTTTCTGTTTTCAGTACCTTAAGAAGACTTTCGGCCCTCATGTTGTGTGAGATCTATCTGTTATGATTAAGGGACGCAACCACAAGGTGGTGGTGGCTGGGGAAAAAAATGGTAAAAGCAATCAAGACAGGTCCCAAACTGAACTGCTGACGGGTCCCTCCTTACCTTCAGAATAACCAGATTAATCACTTACCTTTTCTCAATACATGGCAGTAACTCTCAGTAGATCCTTAGAGCATTTTACCACCCTACTATATAAGATATTATTCCTCCTAATACATAGTCACAGTTCCACTGCTTTTATTTAGGTTCACTTAGTCTAATATCTTCACTCACAAATAGAGAGAAAACTACATTCTCAACATGAAAATACACCCTGTCCCTGAAGAATAATTAACCCAAATTCTTTTCTCCAGGTTAATTAATTCAAACGTCTTTAGCCTTTCATCCAAAGAAACCCTTTTTCATTCTTTTAAGCTTGAGTGCCTTTCAGCTTCTTCTCATCCGTTTTAAGGGTCACTGACCACATCTGGATTCCCCCATAATGAGGGTCAGACTAACGCTGAGCACGATGGAACAATGACTTACTGATGCTGTGAGAAGTGCCTTTTGTGTTGCATTTCAGCATTCTGTTGCCTTGTCTTTTCTGCGCAACAAGAATACTCATACAAGTGATTCCCATTCCACTTATATTTAACTATGACACTCTGGTCTTTTTTTGGCCTCTCTAAACTAAGTCAGGTTTTATTCTCACATAATTTGCTTTGTTCCTTTTTTGCTGAAAGGTATTTCACTAATGTCTTTCATTTCCTTGTTATTTATCTTTTGTAGAACCAGAAAATTTAGACCAAAAAATAAAAGGGATGGAGATCATATAATCTAGGAGTGGCAAACTGACAGCTATGGCCAAACACTGCCCATAGAAATATTATCTATGACACGATATTTTTAAGTGTTTAAGGCTTTAATACTTTAATACCTTTAGGCCAGGTTGACATACACTCCAATTGCCCCAGACCTGATTTCTACCTTTTGTCTTATGTTCTTTTTCCAGGTCTCTAATAGTATTTGAGTTTAAATTCCTAAATTCAACCAACTCACATGAAACAGAGGATGGGAGCTGGAGAGGAGAAATGACTTTCCAGTATCACAGAGCTACTTGATGGAGAGCCTGAATGCCAACCTGGAGCTCAACATTTCCCTTTCTAGCCTACTACATGTGTATTGGCTCATTATAATGGTCAGGAGGGAAAAAAAAGAGTTAAGTAATGAAGAGTTTTGGGTATTTCAACCAATATTTTTGATGACAACCAAACAGGTACAGATCACGCTGAGATAACATGCATAAAAATCTCAATCACTTTTGGAATTTTTATTTTTGACAAGAGGCTGAACCTTGGACCATCCCCATTGCCCTTGGCACAGAAACACCCAGAGTTCACTTCCATCTCTGAACAACTGCTCCCCACCTGGAGGTCCTAGAGAATCTTAAAAGTGCTAATTGAGTTTCCAACAAATCATAATGGATTTAACATACATCTCACAGGCCTATAAAACAATGCTTCCCTTCCCAGGCTCAAGTAACTAACAGCTGGAGCACAGAGGGTTTGCATCTGAAACAGGATTCCAATGACATCTGCAGAAAACAAGGGGTTAACTAGAGAAAGCCAGCTACCCTGCTGTGGAGAGAAAGTTTGCTGGTACTCTTAGGTCTGCTTTGACATGTCTATCAAGACTGCTAATGACCAGCAACCACATGCCTTGTGAAAGGAGGCACTAATGCTCTAATGATGCCAATTATATAACTGAATACTAAACAAAACAGAAGAGAGGAAAAACCCATGAATGATAGATAGAGGTAATTAGATTTCCCCTCTATAATATAGAAATGATCTCCATATTTCCCAATATCCTGCTGCTCATTCTATAGACTGCTCTTCTGTTCCTCTGGTTATAGCCAACCCAAAGGGATCCAAATTAAAAGAGACAGAACGATGAAGAAGGAAGAAGTGAAGGGGCTCTTTAATCATTGCCTGTATCAAATTATCAAAAACATTCTATCCTTCACATACTACTGTGGCATAATCTCTCATGTTATTTGAGAACATATTTTATACACCAGAGCAACTGCTTTTACTGAGTATAAGAATCTCAGACCCAGAATCAGAAAAATAGGCTGTTTTACAGTTAAGTTATTCTTTCTTTGATATTGTATTTGAAGTATGATAACTATTCAGGAAGTTAGAGTCATTTGGTCTGATTATATCCAGAAAGAAAAATCAGTGGGTGAAGATTTATGAATTTCTTAATTGGTCCAGAAACAGCTTGAGAGTAAGTGAAGCTGAAATTCATAAAAACTATACTCTAAGTGTACGGTTCTTCCACACCAAGGATGGAACCCAAAGCCATGGTGGAGGGCCCTCTTTTACTCTCTGCCATAAATTCTCCTTTGTTTCTGTCTTTTATAGATCAATTCATTCAAAAATATTGATTGCACACTTACTATGACAGCATATATTCTTGTTTTGAACTCATTTCTCTCTCTTTTTCACTTTTCTTCCTTTTCATTTTTTTTCTCCTCTGTGAAGCCTGCCAAGAGTCCCTCAAAATCCACAATGTACCCACTATGATACTATTAGGGTCCCAGCACTTGACCACTGTGCTATGCTAAATCTGCTTGTCTCTACATTTTTGTATAGGGAGGAGTGTGCTTTGGGTTCAGAAAAGCTGGGCTGGAAGCTCTTCTGTCTCTAGCTATTTGCATCAAACCAAGTTATTTAAATTGTACCCCAATTTCCTCATTTTTAAAATGAGATAGTAATAAAACCTACCTCAAAATGACTGTGTAAAAAGTTAAGTGAGAAGATGTCCCCGGGTACTTAGAAAAGTGACTGCGCAGAGTAAGTATTCGATAAATGAAACACATCACTATCATTAGAGACAATAATAGTAAAATAAGATGAAATAAATGATTTTGAAATTTCTTTTTATCTCCATGAATCTTAGAAATACCTAAAGCTTTAAAAGCTACTATTTTGAAGATCCCAGAAGATGAGGTTCTGATGGGCAAACTTTGGGCCACTTTGCTGCCAAGGGAATCATCAAGACACTTTTTTATTCATGGGGTGGTTCACAAAGTGGTAATCTCCACACTAAAAATGACAGAGCTTTATCAAAGGCATCCTGTCCACTGGGTCCAAACTATATTAGGCAAGTAAATTTTTTAAGTAGAGGTGGATTCCTAGTCTATTTACAAGCCATTTCCAAGAGCCTACTATGTATGTAGAAATACATGAAGAACAAAGAAAGAGACCAGCAAAACATAACTTACACTTGATATTCCCACAAAGAGCTTAGGGTTTTGCCAACAGTCAAGATACACACTCCTGTCTAGTTCAAGAATTCACTGTCTTTCTTCTTATCTACTTAAATAGCCTACAGTTGATCTTACGTTTGGCCTTACTTCTTTTTAGCTCAACCTCCATGGGGCTCTGATCAAATCATTTCTCTACCTCAAATTCTTCCTTTAGGAAAAAAATTCCACTTCTTCTAGCATTGCTGTCAAGGTCCTTGACAATCTTACTAATTCTATTTTCCTTGCCTCTTGCCCCACTTTCCTCACCATGTACGGTAGTCAAATTCCCCACCACTTCTTGAGCATGGTTTAGCCTTACTCTGTATCTGCTAGATATTCCACTTGGCTTATCTTTCTCCGCATAATCTAGAAAACTTGTGCTTTGTGTTTAAGATGGAGTATCTACTAATGTGAAATCCTTTGGAGAATTCTGCTTCACCCAGCCACACTGATATTAATTACAAGCTTCAATGGCGATATCCTTCACCAGAGTATCAGGGATATATCTCTTTCATCTCATATCCCCTATAATTACCATGATGTCTACCATGGGATGAATGATCACAAGTATTTATTAAATGATTGAATATAGAAAGTCAATTATAACTTACACATTACATACATATAAGTTACATTGCAAAATACTTGTGGACTATAAGACACTTCCTGCTACATTATCTCAGTGAAGTAGTACAAAACAATTTGTGCCTTATTAAATAGTACAATTGGTTAAGTTGTAAAAAGTGGTGATATTCAAAATTAGCAGCAGCATTCAAGAAAGTTGCATAGATTTGGGAAAAGAGATATAAAGCAAGAACTTGAAGGATGACAGTGAAGCAGAGATGTTTTGTGATGCCAGACATAAAACATCTAGATCTATTTGGCAAACTAGTAACTCACTGTATCAGGAACCCAACAGACTTACTTCCCTACACTTTCTGAATAAATCCATATCTTCTTTGATTCAATGCTCTCCCATTTGAGAGGCTGAAAACTGTTTTGATAATAATACAAGCATACATTTAGATCATATCTGAATGTGGCCATTTGGCTCCATTAAAGTCAACCACAGCCACTAGGCTTGACGGGGTTAGAAGCACTGCAGTTCTATCGATCATGAAGGAATCTATATTGATTTCTAAGACAGCCAGCCATGGATGATTCCTGACCAGTTTTTCCAGGCTACAATTTCTCTACCTACAATAAAACTTCATTTTGTGCTGACAATACCAGCATTATAGATTTCTTACTTTTCTTGTGAGACAGATAAATACATGTCATTGTATTTTTTGGTTGTTAAAAATGAAATTCTAATGTCTCTATTATGCTTAGTTACAAATGCTTTTCCTTCCCATCTAATTTCCTCTCCCCAAACCCTTGGTCTCTCTCTATTATTCTAATCTCAGCACATGCACATTATCCAAAATACTAGGCCAAGGGACTTGGCTGTAAAAAATGAAAGTTTATCACTTCTCAGTATTTGTAAGGTTGGAAAGAACACATGGAACACTTTTTATTTTTCAGTAGATGATTCCAGTGAATCAGATAACCCTTTGACATGTGAATACTTTGGTCCTAAAAAATGAATGTGCTGAAATGGAGATACTCATATTTGATTACAGGTTTTCCAAGGTCACTCTCCATAAAGATATTGATATATCCTAACACCACATTAGAGGACATATAATGTAGTGGTTAGGACCAGCTGTGTAACTCTAAACAAGTTACATAACCTCTGTAAACCTCTTACCTACTCAATGAGAATAATAGTATAACAGTAATGTCAACATCAGAAGCTTACATAAGGATTGCATGATATGATTTGTGTGAAATGCTTAACATACCAAGGTTTTGCTATCGTTTTTTATCACCTCTCCCTGAACTCAAAACAAAACTATCCTTTTTCATTCCAGAGTGTAGAGAGAGCTGCCTCCATTCCTCTTGTGAAAAAGCACTTTCAAGCAAGCAGTCTTAGATGGATAAAAGTCTGAAAACTCCCCCGCTTGCCTGGTACTCTCTCATGCCCACACTTCTGAGACTTCTATCTTTTGTACTCTGGTGTCCTCGGTCCCATGATTGATATCAAGAGAAATGGGCCAAGACTTCCCCTCCAGGAAGTCCTCCTGTTAAACCACAGACAGAAATGGGATTCTATTCTACTTTGTTCTATGGAAAGCAAATAAAAGTCACTTACCTTCCCCTCATATGCCCTGCTTTCCAATGAACCAACACCTAGCTCCAAAGACAGAGTCTTGGCCTTCAAAGGAGGGAAGTGGAAGTCCCAAAGTAGAACTACTTAGGTACACATCTCTCTGTTTGAGCTCTATTTGTCCTAAAATAGTAAAAGATCTTAGAGATACAGGCTTCCAGTTATGGAATGGATAAGTCATGGCAATAAAAGGTACAACATAAGGAATATAGTCAATGATACTGTAACAGCAGTGTAACAGGACAGATGATAGGTACACTTGTGGTGAACTTTGCAATATGTACAAACTTGTTGAATCACTAAGTTGTATACCTAAAACTAATATATATCAACTATTAAAAAAAAAAGATCTGAGTGAAGAAGTCTTCATATTAAAAACATAAAAGGTAAAATAATGTACTTGATACAAAGGCACCTGGATTTTCCTACCCAGTCTCAAGTTTCATTGATTGATACAGCCCTTAAAGACGTAATCAGCACTATTATTCCCAAAGTACGGGGCACTAGCTGACTTTTTTCTGCAATTAAGTGTCTGAGCACTTTCTTTCAGACAGCACACAAAAAATAAAGCAATAAAACTAATGGTGGATGTAACTAATTCTCCTTTCAAACCCAGAGGGCAGCTGGTACATTCAGGCAGGTGGCAAAAGAAAAACAAAACCCAAATGGAGTGCCAATTTATATGAACAACATTAAAATAGTTTATGAAATTTTAAAAGTAAAGATGAATTCAGGTTTGTATGGTCACCAATTACCCATGGGCAGAATGAAATTAAGACCACTGTGACAAAGACAGAAAACAGAGAGTATGTTTAAGATCACTGGGATCTCTTCCTTCCCTCAAGTTTTGCCAAACTATTTTTACATAGGTCATAAGGTGTGATTCTAATTCAGCAAGACAGAGATAGTGGATCTTTATGATGAATGGCAAAGTGGTTTGCATTCTTGGTCCTCTCTGTGAAAGGAAATGAAAAAGCTTGAAGGTTTTGCCAAAGTGTCAGTGGTCCATTGTCTAGGATCTCTACGCAATATCAAATAGCTCAGTGACAGGGGAAAAGAAAAATGCACTGCTCCATTTTATTTATTTGTAACATTCTATTTTATTCCTTGCCTCTTGAAAGAAGTCTACGTTAGCCTGCTCCATTAGTAAGACTTCACTGTGCTGATCAGGATATTGGGTGAAAAGAAAAAATGGAAGAAGACTAGAGAGACTAAACTGATCTGTGTAACAAAGAGCTGCAACTGAAAGGAGGACAGGAAAAAGGACTCAAGAGACACAGGACTTGGGGAAAGACCCAAATACAATGGGGAGCAGCTATGATAGCAAGGACTGTTAGAGAGATGAAGATAAAAGAGTGAAGTAGGATTTTTAGCTATTTTTCAGTGGCATGCAAAACAATTGCCCTGTACCTGCTCTGAGAGACTCCTTAAATAATTAAATTTTGCCATGCTTGTTTGGATATTGGACTGGTATTTCCACTGGACATTAAAATGGCTAACAGAGTAGAAAACCATCTCCGAAGAAACTATGTTCCAGAAGGCATCCTGAGCCTGGTTGTAATTGTAAGCATCACACTAAGCACCTACCAACATGATGTCATTTCACTATCACAACAACTAGGTACTATACCCAGAGGTGTGTGTCCAATAGCCAACACCACCATTTCACCTTCCTCCTTGCTAGCAGCACCGGCCTCCAACTATGAAGTCTGAAAAGACTGTTCCAAATGTTCAGATCCTAAGCCTTGCTTGCTTCTTGGTCATGGAATGTGATGTTATCCCGGCCAGTGTGATCGAAAGAGAAGAAAACTGGGATAGTGTGGAGACAACTGGAAAAGATTTTACTCCATGTTAAGGGGGACTCACTAAAGTAAAACTCTTCTTCACCATATGTAGTATATCTGCATACAATGTCTGAACCTCTGCACTCAACTTGGGACCGTGACCAGAGGCATGTCTGGCATGGTCAGCGGAAATATGAAAAGCACCTGGGTCCTCAACTGCATCACTAAATCAATCCTGGACCTGTCCTGTCTCCTGAATTCTGCTTAGAGGTCATAAATCCCTTATTGTTTAAGCCTGTTTGGGTTACATTTTTCTTTTATTTGCAGCCAAAAGCATTCTTATTATTGGATTTAAAGCATCTGTTGGGATTAGGTGATCTGAAACCATGTAAAATTTTAGAAATCATGTCCCCAAATTTAGAACATTAGCAAATTCATTTCCATTATATTTGGTATTCCAATCAGCTATCTTTCTCTGACTCTTGAATACATGGATATGGAATCAATCACTCACATATACAGATTTTATTCTAACTTAATCATAAGAAAGACAATTCATTTGGGATTTCTGCCCAGGCACAGGTGGGAAAAGAGAAAATAGGGAGGGAGGAGAACCATAGAAAAATGGGAAATACTCCTTTAGCCTATTTTTCTTGACTTTGACTTCTCAAAACATGTGTTTCTAAAGGCTTTTCTTTTTCTATTCCTAGGTAGTTTTGTTTTGTTTTTCTGCCAAGCAAGCCAAATGCTCCAGAGGATGATGAATTCTCCAGCTGGTTAGTTACAGCAGTTTACAAGTCAGATACTTAGAAGGCAATGAAATTCTCCAAAGAATTGTTGAGTTTTCTGGAGGATTTCTACAGCATAGATATAGCTTTAAAGTTTGCTTGTTTTTACTGTGTCTATAGAACACTTTTACTTTTCCAATCCATTGGCCCCTTGGAGAACCTGAAAACAAGAGGAAGGCATTAAATGTAGAAGAACATTTTGGTTACCAAATACTCTGAATGGGAACTGCCAACATGCCTACCTATGATAAGAAGTCATTTCTTATATAACCTCTCTTTTTCAGTAGTTTACATAAATCTGTTGGTTCATTCATTCATTCATCCATTCAGTTACCAAATACTTACTGAGCACTTTAGCAAACAATGTTGGTGACTTCCCAGATTTTCTTTTACCATTTCTGAGTTCATTCTACATTGATGTACTATGCCTCCTATACCTGCACCTGCCACTGTTCTTTGGAGAACTTTCCAAAGACGACTAGAGTTGCTTTGCACATAAGAGCAGAGAGTAGAGAGCCTGAAATCCCTAGGAGTTTATGTCCCCATATTAGTTTTGTATTGCTGCTCTAACAAATTACCACAAACTTAGTGGCTTATTTATTTACACAAATTTATTACCTTATAGTTCTGTAGGTTAGAACTCAGACATGGCTCTCACTGGGTATTGCCAGGTTGTATTTCCTTCTAGAGGCTCTTGGGGAAAACCTATGTTCTTGTCTCTTCCCAGATACTCAAAGCCTCCTGCATTCCCTGCCTTACAGTCCCACTTTCTCCACTTTCAAAGTTGACAATATCACTACTCTCTGACCATTCTTTTGTCATCATATTACCCTATCACCTCAGCTGAGAAAGGTTCTCCACTTTTAAGGACTCATGTAACCAAATTGGGCCCCTCTGCCAGAATAATCTTCCTATCTGAAAGTTCATACCCTTAATTACATCTGCAAAGTTCTCTTTGCCATGGAAGGTAGTATATTCACAGGTTCAGGGATTAGGACACAGAAATCTTTGGTAGCCATCATTCTGCCCACCACAGTCCCCCCTGATGCCCTTAGACAATGACTGACAGGTACAATGATTAACAACTCTCTCACCTCAGGTTGGGACTGCTCTGAGGGGTAATTTATCCTCCAGAGTCTCCTGAAGCATTGTTCACCTCCACTTAAGTTTGCCTGAAGCCCACCCTTCCTTGGCTTCTTCTACTTTCGTGCTCTGATTTCCCAAATTTGTTACAAGTTTCTCCTGGGAGAACTTCCTTAATTATTTGCACACAAATCTTATCTTGAAGTTTGCTTCTGAAGAACCTTTCCTGAGACAAGAGTCAGATATGTGCTAAGAAATACGCTAGGCACTGGAACAAGACAACAGTGGTGGGTCAGGAGACTTGTAAGC
The DNA here is from genome assembly GCF_002201575.2 of Neomonachus schauinslandi. Classification (NCBI taxonomy): domain Eukaryota; kingdom Metazoa; phylum Chordata; class Mammalia; order Carnivora; family Phocidae; genus Neomonachus; species Neomonachus schauinslandi. The sequence goes on along the minus strand of NC_058409.1, from coordinate 34,391,821 downwards.
TAACAATAATAATATTAAAAAATATCTACCATTTATTGAACCCTTAATATATTTCAGGCACTTTACCACTTCCTTGGCTAATATTAGTTAATTTGCATGAATTTATATAGTAGGTACTATTATTACCTTCCATTTATATGTTAGCTCCAAAAAAATCAAACATTATGCCTCTCCCTAGCAGTATGCATAGTGCCTTCCATATAGTATATGCTCAGTGATGATAGGTGAATGAGGGATTGAACAGTACAGATAAAGAAACTGAAGTGTGGAGAGGTTAAATGAGCATATGTATGTCATAAATAGTAAATCAGTGATTAGAACCCGGTTCTGCCAACTCCAAAGTCCATGCTCTAACTGTGCTTTTCTGCCACTTAAATCTACTTGTTGAATTCAAAAAGAACACGAGGCTGAAGATTCCACATAGAAGAAATGAGGAAAGGTTTCCTTCCCTATTTCAAATCCCACCCTGAAGTGGAAGTTATTTATAAAAGGATTCCTCCACAGCTAATAGCCATTAAGACTTTGATCAGGAAAAGGTATATGTATGAGAAATTCTGTCAGTTGTGGATAGCTTTGCAAAATTTGAATCAGATAATCTAATAACATAGTTAATAAAGAAAAATTTCCCCATAATTAAAAATAAAGTTCATGTGCAAACATGCTCACACATACCCAGAGAGTGAGGTATGTGGGAATGTGAGTGCCACTGAACATCTCTATAAATCTTAGAAAAGATACATCTCATGGGGCGCCTAGGTGGCTCAGTCAGTTGAGCTTCCAACTCTTGGTTTCAGCTCAGGTCATTGTCTCAGGGTCGTGAGATCAAGCCCTGTGTCAGGCTCCCCACTTGGCGGGGAGTCTGCTTCCCCACCCCCTGTTTGCCCCTCTCCAGGCTCATGCTCACTCTCTTTCACAAGTGCGTGCACTCTGAAATAAATTAAATCTTTTAAAAAAAGAAAAGGAAAGATACAGCTTAGACATCAAGTTAAAAAGTTAGGGGCATTCATGAAGAAATAATTGATAAGTTGGGTATCATTAAAATTAAAAACCAGAGCAAGGCTGGCTCAGTTGGTGGAGCATGTGACTCTTGACCTCAGGGTCATAAGTTAGATCCCCACCTTGGGTGTAGAGATTACTTAAAATTAAAAAAAAAAAATTAAAAACTAGTGCTCTGCAAAAGACATCAAGAGAACGAGAAGACAAACCAGAGACTAGGATAAAATACTTGGAAAAGCACATCTAATAGAAGATGGTTATATGAAATATACAAAGAACCCTTAAAACTCAACAATAAGAAAATAATAACCTGATTAAAAAATGGGCCAAAGGGGCGCCTGGGTGGCTCAGTCAGTTAAGCGTCTGCCTTCGGCTCAGGTCATGATCCCAGGGTCCTGGGATCGAGCTCCGCAACAGGCTCCCTGCTCATCAGAGAGCCTGCTTTTCCCTCTCCCTCTGCCTGCCACTCTGCCTACCTGTGCTCTCTATTTCTGTCAAATAAATAATTAAATTCTTTTAAAAAATGGGCCAAAGACCTAAACAGAAACTTCACAAAAGAAGATACACATATGGCAAATAAGCATATGAAAATGTACTCATTATATGACATCAGACATATGCAAATGAAAATCACAACAAGATACCATACCACTACATAGCTATTAGAATGGCCGCAGTCCATAACACTCACAACACTGCATGCTGGGCAGGATGTGGAGCAACAGGAACTGTCATTCATTGCTGGTAGGAATGCAAAGTGGTATGGCCACTTTGGAAGACCATTTGGTGGTTTCTTATGAAACTAAACATATTCTTACCATACAATCCAGCAATGGAGCTCCTTGATATTTACCCAAAGAAGCTGAAAACTTACATCCACACAAAAACCTGTACAGCGTTTATTAAACCTTCATTCATAATTGCCAAAACTTGGAAGCAACCAAGATGTCCTTCAGCAGGTGAATGGATGAATAAACTGTGGTACACCCAAACAGTGGAATATTACTCAGCACAGAAAAGAAATTAGCTACCAAGTCATGAAAAGACATGGAGGAATCTTAAATGCACATTATGAAGTGAAAGAAGCCAATATGGAAAGGCTACACACTGTATGATTCCAACAATTCAACATTCTGGAAAGAAGACAGTAAAAAGATCACTGGTTGCCAGGGGTTGTGGGGGGGTGGGTAGGGATGAATACAGAAGGATGAACACAGAAAACTTCAGAGCAGTAAAAATACTCTGTATGATACCATAATGATGGCTATATGGCATCACGCATTTGTCCAATCCACAGAATGTATAACACAGAGTGAACCCTGATATAAACTATGGACTCTGGGTGATTATGATGTAAACTTGTCACTTGTAACACATACACCACTCTGGTGGGGGATGTTGGTAATAGGGAGGTTATACATGTGTGGAGGCAGGCAATATATGGGAAATCTCTGTACTTCCTGCTCAATTTTGCTGTGAACCTTAAACTACTCTAAAAAAAAATAAAGCCTTCAACTTAAAAAAAGAAAGTAGCACTGAATTACAAAGTTACCAGCATATCTTTGATGGGTATCAATTGAAAGTAAGTTAATAGCTGTTTAAAAATTCAGAATAATCTGTTTCAGTTAATTCTTTTATTATTTCCCTCTTAGTGTCAGCAAAAGCAAAATATGATATGACTTATTGGTCTTCATTCAAAAAAATACCACAGTTTTAATTTAAGAGGATGCAGGATTTATATTCTAGTTAAATTACTAGATAATCTTCTAAAAAACATTTAATATTATATGCAAAATGTAATTGGCTTCTTGTTTAATCACATAAAAACTGATTTATGAAATGAAATGGATATTTCGTTTTATTAAACTATGCTTCTATGGTTAGTTCATCATTGAAACTGGCTTGGACTTAAGGGGAATTGATATTCCAGATGCAGTCTGCTAAGCAGGTTACCATCTTACCTGCTTAATATGAATGTTTTTGAAGGTCTCTATAGATGGATTAAGTTTCAGTCACATTATAAGATACTTCAAAATAAAATTTCAGCAATGGATAGAGTCAGAGACAATAATGACATATAAGAATAAAGCTGCAGTACATCTTTATAAAAGCAAACCTTTATAAACAAAAATTAAAATTTCTAGAAAAGCCACAATAAAAAAAATTACAGAAACAATAAACACAGACCATTAAATGACTGCAAAAATGTTAAATAGCAGACACCTACAGAGTTCTTTAAATGTTCACAAAAGGAACAAATTAGGGGAGCAGGTAATTGTGGAGGTTTGAGGCATCACAGTAAACATTTTTAAAAGCTTGAAATAGTAGTATAAGACTGTAAAAAAAAAAACCACACCAGAAAAGAGTCACAAACTATCTATGAGAGAAGGGAAGCCATGGAGAAAAGGGATTACAATGGAAGAGGAAAAGGAACTGGAGAGATCAGAGAACAGCCTTAGTGACATAAGAGTAGGATTTGGATGCAGTGGAACTATAGGAAGTGAGGCCAGCGAAGAGGAATAGCAAGCTCGTAATGAGTTAAGTAGCAACGTGCTTGGGACCAGGCCTTTGAAGTCACCAAGCTTATGTACAAAAAGGCAAAGGAATCTTATGCCATGAACATCACAGTCTGAGGCCAACCTGGGCCCTTGGTCACTACGGAACACTGGCCCTTCTTGGGCAGCACGGCTGTCTCCTAAAATATGTACAACCCAGGAGCCCAGCCCATCCTTTGGATCCTGACTCCACAGAGGGTAAATGCTGGCAAAGATCACTGGTTGTTCAGAGAGGTGGAAAACTAAGAACTTACTATTCTTTCTGATTATTCCTGCCTGTCAGACTCTTTTAAAAGTCATTCACTTCTTTGTACTGATAGCTTTCAAATCCCTAGCTTCACAATGAAACTCCACACCAGCATCTAAACCCACAAGATTTTTATGGTAACTCAGAGTATCATCAAACTCACTCTTGCTCTTTTCCACCCAAAAGAGCACTTCCAGAGCTCATCTCTAACTATTTCTTCTATTCCGCCTCTTGTGTAGTCCAGGCTATTTTGTCATCTTAAATCCTAATGGCCACCATCTTTGTTTGGGCCTTCTCATTTCATACCTGGACCACAATTAATTTCTAAATGAGTCTGACCCTCTAATCCATCCAAGGTAGGACAACTAGATGCATTTTCCTAAAAGAATGATTCCATCAAACCAAACTCTGTTCTTCAGTATCCTGGATTGACCAGGCCTTCAATGCTAAACTCCTTACCACAGCAAGGACATCCTCACCATATCCCAAAATACCACTCCCCTGAACTGGGCCTGTATGGACACCACCAACATCCCTCACAGGCCCTGACCTCATTGAGCTTACAGTTCAAGTGTTCCTATTTTTGTGCCAAATGTCCCTTCAGCAATCTGATAAAGAGTCCCTGAACACTTTCTCATATTAAGGTTTTTAAATGCATAAAATAAAATACAAAGGGTTAAAAAGGAAACCAGTAATACTGAAAAACCGTTAAAGTGTTCTTTTAAATCTATACAGAAATATATAAGCACCTTCGCTAATGCATTAAATAGCAAGGTATAGCAGCAGTCTAATAATTACCCTAATTTTGAAGAAGTGACCTTAAACAACATTTCAAGAATCTAAAATAACTGATGTGATACAAAAATGTTTGTAAGTTCTACTAATGCCAAAATCAGAGATACTGCTAATATTACAATGATTGGTGGCCATGATTCATAGCTAAAATAAATATTCAGTTTAAGATAGTGGTTAATAAAAATATAGATGATTTTTTTTTCAACTAAGTTCCCAGACCTCGTGAGTTTTATCTCATTTTAATGTCCCTGGTCTAATGATTTTTAGATATACCTCACAGAAGTCCCTGCAAAAAAACAAAACTTTCCTCTCTAAAAAAGTATACTGAATTACAGAGGAAATGAACCATAAATTTTGTCTGGAAGAGCCAAGGAAGACAAATGATCTGAGCAAAAGTTCAGGAAGTGTGGAGGTGTGGAGATGAGGGATATTGGCATGGAAAGAATTTAGGGTGCTTGAAAGAAATGACTTTATGCAATTGGAGATTAATAAATTCTGGAGATCTAATTTGTAACATAGTATAGTCAGCAATACTGTGTTATAAACTCCAAAGTTGCTCTGAGACTAGATCTCAATTGTTCTCAACACAAAAAAGAAATTATAATTATGTAATGTGATCCAGGTGTTAGCTAACACTTCTTTAGTAATTGTATTGTAAAATACAAATGTATCAAACCAACACATCATCTACCTCACTTACACAGTGTTATATGTCAATTATATCCCAATAATAAAAAAAAAATTTAAAGATTCTTAATAGTCTAGATGATAAAATGTGCAGTAAATAAAAAATAAAATTTTATTCTAAATTTCACCTGAAAAAAAAAAAAAATGACCAGGAGACAAAGATATTATAAACTTAAGACCGCCAAGTGAGGAGCCATCAAAGGGTATTAGGCAGTCCATCCTCCTCATTCTGTTCCCTTGACTCTGAGCCCCACTCATCCCATCTTTGCTGTATATATACTACTTCGTCTAGACTTAGACCTAACACCTCTCTTCCCTAAAAGTCTTCATTGACTACCCAAGCTCTCAATGTTCCAAATTTTTTCAATATCCTCTACTGTTACATGTTTGTATCCACATTAAACTACGTTGGAATCAACATCATTGTAAATAAATTGATAACATTTCTTTATCATCCTTGTGGCTCTATCTGAACAGAAAGATAATTGGTTGCCATGAGGTCAGAGTTCAAGGGAAGCTGCATGCAAGGATCCAGACACTTCAGGGATGATTTTCAGGGGCATTGGCTGAAATCATTTAAGGTGAAAACTACCTTTCCTGACAGGCATTAAAAGAAAATAAAAATGGGACTTCTCTGGACGCAAGTATCTTAGTTACATTGAGCAAAAGAGCAAATCTGACATTTGTTTATAAGGCACATCACTGATGGATGCTCAGAAGGAAAGATCTTACTGATATAAAAGAACAAAAGATGTTTGAAAAAGAAGTCATTACGGAAACCGCTTCTCCTTGGACATTCACCATTCTAGTAATTAAGAGGCATTCAAGCACACTGACCCAATCATAAATCTGTTTAAGATGAGTAAGCTGAACAATACATATGACTGTAAAAGGAAAATTCCAGTACAAAAAAAATAATAATCTTAATGGTTATATTTCAGTGTATCTCATCCAATTTAGTCCATGTGAAAAATTTCCCATAAGGAATATTTATGACAGATTTTTATTGTTTGGTTTTATATGTTTAATAAATGTTTATTAAAAGTTTGTTTGGATTTTCTTTTTTTGTTGTTGTTTTTTACTTTTGGTAGCTCTCTTAATTTTATGGTATAAAATGTATTTCTAGAAACAAAAGCTTAAAATATTTTCCCTATTAGAAGTAGGACTCAGTATCAAAGATAGCTTATTGGGTAACCACAAATTGATAACCAATTAGGTCTTAAGAAAGGAGTTGCTTCTATCTTACCTGATCTACACTGAAACAGAAAGGGCAAGTATTAGTACCCTCAAGTTACAGATAAAGAGACTGAGGCTCAGGGTAGCTAAGTGGCTTTTTACTCTCCTGAGATCTTTGGCAGGAGAACACAACGGAGAAGAGAAAGGCATCAGGACAGAATCCGTAGAGGGAATGTGTGTGGCAGTGCCCAGTCTTGGACAATAGATATCCCTTTTCTACCAGACACTGCTCCCTAGGTAGATAAAGAAGCGTAATGTGAGACCAGTGATAAGCAATCTCTACAGACAGGTAAAAATATTAATGACAGGCACCTCAGGGCTTTAAACCTCAGTCCTCTTAAATCCTTAGTGGACAGGCATTGGAGCTGATCCCTGAAATCTGCTTTCATGGGATGTAGGAACATTAGATACCCGAGAGTTAAATGCAGTAGGGTGCCGGTTCTGGCACATTCTGGTTCCCACAGGAAGCTGGAGGAAGAGACCTGAATTAAATCAAAGTATTCTTCATCTTCCTAAGGGTGATTTACTATCACCGTTAATTTTTCAAAGGAACCAGTGGTAATGCCATGAACAAAGGGGAAAAAAATGCACCAATGAAATGCCCTTCCAAGGATTTCATTTTCGAGCCTCCCACATAACCAGGACGCTCTCTCTCTGAAGCCATAATGTGACTTACTGCAGAACTACAGGAGAAATGATTCTTTGATTTATTGACTACTTTAAAGGCATCCCTTTTCCCTCACCTGGATTCAAGGGCAGATATCAAATATGCTCACATCGGAAGCACATGACACACCCACAAACAGCCAGGTCCCCAACCATCTGACAGCACAGTCAGCAAGGCTGCCGCTGCTGAGGGCCCATGGCTGGCGGCATGACGGCAGGCACTTACACAGTGCTCCCCCGATTACCAAGCAACGCCTTCACATCTAGCCCAACAAACTCAGGACAACCTGCTGAGCCCTATTTCGTTAATTACTGCTGTTATACCATCTCCATTTGCAAATTTGTAAACCTAGTTAGTCAAATTTAAGCAACCTGTCTGAGACTTTACAACTAGAAACTGGCACAATCAGAACTGAAGCCACTCTTTTCAGTTTCCATGCCCCACATTCTTTCTCTAGAGCAGGGTTTGCAAAAGTCTGATTTGAGGATCACTTGGAAAGGGTCACTAGGGATGGCCCTTAAAAATGTATGTCCGGAAGCTCCACCCCAGACTTACTACACCAGAATCTTCAGGGGGAGAAGCTATTCATCTGTACCCCTGGGGGGAATCTCTGCAGGCTGAAGTTAGAGAAGAACTGCTGTAGATCTTCATATGGTATTTTGGTTTGTAATCAGTGTAGAGATTCTTGTTCCAATAGTATCAAAGACAGTGAAAGTATAACCTCAAAAGCTGGTCTAGGGATCAAAAGCATAGAATCTGACACCAGACGGCATGGGTTGGAATCCCAGCTCTGCCACTCATGAGATACTAACACTGGGCAAATTACTTAGTCTCTCTGCTGCCTTAGTATTCTCAACTGTAAAATGGAGCTGTTGTAAAGTATGGTGGCCATGAGAATGTATGCACAGACCCCAACCACAGTGGGCATAATTAATTAAGCTACCAATGACCAGGGCAGCTGCCCTGTGAAATCCACAGCACCACGTGCACCAACGCCTGGACTCCCACAAGCCCCTCACCGCCCTCAGCAGAACACAGGAAGGATGTTAAGGCAGGTCTGTTTCTAAAAGACATGAGACTCCTTTACTGGCTAATTTTAACTCAAGGACTCCCTGCCCACCTTGCCTACCCTTCCTCAGACTGTTGCAACCCTGGATACTTCCACCAAACCTTCCTTGCCCTCACACTTGAGGTGAAACTTACATCATAACCGGGCAGACCTGTCAGCCTCTCCCTGCTCCCTCCCATTTTCTCTCACAGACATGTCTCCTAACAAAACCTGTGCTTGCTTCATCCTGTGTTGGCATTTGCTTCTGGGAGGACTTGAGACTATGACATAAGGATAAAGTGAGGAAAATCATCAGATAGATTTATAATCAAACCTGGGACACAGTGGGTGCCCGAAAGGGATGTGACCTAAGATCACCATTACTCTCACTACTGCTACTACCACTGCCATTATGTCATGACCATGGGAGGGAGACTGTTCCTCAGCAACCATGCTAACTGACTCACAGTGTTATCATTAACCCAATTCTAGGTAACTCGATCTATATAAAAGGGCTTTGCAGACATTCTTAAAACTAAGAATAGGAAACGGTCATAATTCCTCCTTATAAAACTACATTTTGGAGTTAAATTTAAATGACTAACTCTAAGGTACAATGCAGATGTCCATTTGTTATAACATCTGTTTCCCCACCCCCACGCCCATCCTCAGGGACAATGTCTCATCTTCACAGCCCCACATCTCTCACAGTGGCTGGATCATGGAAAGTGTTCATAACTATTTGTCAAAATGAATTGTTAAATTGTGCAGCTCAATCTAAGGCTTCTAGTGTAAGCAGCAGAATGTTAAGTGATTTATTTTCCATCACAAATCCTAGAGCCCTTTAAAACTGGACAAACACTTTTATAGATTAAGTACAACCAAGTCAATTCGCAAAAATGATAGTGGAAATCACAATGATGCCTCTGCTAGAGAATCTATGGGTCATTCCAGACCTACTCATTCAATTTGCAATCAAATCTAAATATAAAGGTATTTTTTATTTTTTGGAAGGAAAGAAGATATCTGCACTCACACACCTTGATGTATATGATGCATGACTATGATCTTAAATAAAGCAGCCAGAAACATAAAGAAATAAAGAGAGCTATCTAAAACCAAACAAAATAAAACAAAAATCTCCAAACTTCCAAGTTTCATATCATACTAGGCCTGGCGGTTGGCAATGATTCAAAACAAAATCAAACATGTTATTGCCCAAAACATCAAATAGTGATGTTAATGATTTAAATCCTTTATCAGAAAATTAGTATCACCATTAGCAGAAGGCTTTAGGGGAAAAAAATTAATATGATAACCATTACAATCATATGCTTTCCACTCAGGCCTGTGGTTGAAACACAAAAATTCTGTGCATCTAAAAACTGTTCTAGCTATTCTGAATTCTTAAGAAGTGGGCAAAAACTTACAAAGGGATTGGTCCTTTAATAAAAGGTGTGCTGCCATGTCAGATCATCAGAATACCAACTACAAAATACTATCATTTGAAACCATGGCCCTATGTTTGCAAAATAGACAGCAACGTGTAGTACAATTTTTGAATTAAAATACAAATTTTTTTTCATGATCCAATAGTTGTATACATATAGGGTGAAAGAGCACACTGGAATGTATATATTATGAAAGAGTTTTGGGTAGACCCTAGTGAAAAACCCATGCTATATTTATGCAGTGCTCAGAAAAGCAAAAAACTTGGTCAGTGAGTTCCAAAGTATATTATTTGGACCATACAAATCATACCGAGGTCCCTTGACTCTACAAAAGCCAGAGATAGGGCAAGGTCAGGAGGATGGATGGATGGATGGATGGATGGATGGATGGATGGGATGGATGGATGGATGGATGGATGGATGGATGGATGGATGGAGAGAACATTAAGAAAGCTGTGAGTTAACTTTTCATCCTGAGATGCTTTCTGACAGTTAAAGATAGCTATGCCAGCATGCTTTTCTGTACTACACGTTGCAGACTTCGAATAAAACATGAAAGCATTTTTTGGTTATCTTTCTTTTTCTCTTATCCCAAAGATGGTTAAGGACTAATTTTAGGCTCTCAGATTTTCTCAAGTGTTAAAACAGTCACCCTGCCATTTGCAACAAGCTGAGAGACTTGCCTAAATCTCTCATCTCTTTCTTAGTTCCTAGGAAATATTCCTTTTGTGATTCAGCTGCCAAGGGCAATCACATACCACTCCTTGCTGAGACCTTCTTACAAACTCCCCTCTGATAGGGAGAGACTTAATCTTTTGTGAAGCAGTTTTGCCTCCAAGCTTCTCACCTCCATATCTCTGTTGGAAGCTGAATGGCAGTGGTGATCTCAGTGAGGTGCTCCTTTGATGGCATATTTCTGATGATCACTTAGGGATGCGGGCTGTGACACTCAACTCTGAACCCCCACTAAACCAGTTTATGGTGAGAGATATGGAAGATGGGAAAGCAGCATTTATAACTTTGGAAATGCCTACTCTCTTCTTCCAAATTTTTCTTCAACCAATGTTCTGCTTTTAATTCTTACTAATTTTTTCCCTTAGCTATAAAGATGTTGACATTAAAAAGTGTATCTGACATACTTCTTAACTTGAAAAGCAATCTTTCTAACTTGAAATCTGTTCCTTATTTTTTATAAGTAACAAAATATAGCAGGTAGCAATTAGTGACCAAAAAAAAAAAAAGAGGCATTGGTCTGTCTTTTGTATACGCCATTCAATATTACTGGCAAATGGCATTTACTATACATGTTAGTGCTAAAATCAGTGACTACAAAAACTCAGCATATTCACTTACTCCCCTGGATTCAAGAGAATGGTTACTGTTAGAGTTTTAGAAAATCAGCCTTCAAGCTTTCCTTCTTACACAAAGTAGACTTCGAAGCCACACTGTGAAGTAGGAAAGGTTTCTTTTTCGTAGTTTTCTACCCTTCTTTAAACATCGCCTACATCGTGGATAGTTCTTGTTTTGCCTTTTTAGAATCAATGCCTTATATTCATAGGACTTCAAATTTCCTGGAGGATTTGTTCTTTCCTCACTTGTAGCCTGTGCTCTATCAAGGGCTGAGCCCACTTTCTGGTTCTGGACATAGACCTGGAAAATCAGAATCACTGGTTCAAGGTTGGGAATAAAGCCCTCTCCAGGCCAATCACTGTGAACCTTCAACTTGCCATTACAATTGTGAAAAAGATACTCTATTTCCTGGAGTTGCTCTGAGGAAACATAAATCTGAAATTACTAGTGACCTTACCACGTCATGGGAAGAATCTGTCCAAAATGAAGCCATGAAAATGAGGAAGACAGATTCCTGGCTGCATAATTTAAGTAACTAGATTTAGCCACTTCTGAAGCCATATTACTCCTAGAATCTTAAATATATTTATTTTTCAGTTTAAGCCAAATAGTGTTAGGTTTCTATGATCACAACCAAAGGAGCAGTTACTGATAACTAATAAAACCTAATACCTATTGATTTATATCCCCCAAGTAATCAAAGTCCTTATTTGTCCTTCCTGGGTTCAGGGACATGTATTTTCATGCCTGACCAAGACATGGTCTTCAGAAAGCGAGTCTCTATGATTCCTTTTAATTTCTATCAAGGAATTTTAGTTCTCCATTTTTGTTTCTGCTATCTCTTGGTTCTGATGTATGCAAGTGATTATCTATTAAACTGGTTGGAATTAAGGTATAAGTGGCTGAAAATAATTGGGTGTTGTACTTGCATTACTTACATATGTTTAAATTAGTATGTAACATGAGGACTTCAAGCAGATTAGAATAAGTTGAGAAGGTATTTTTGACCCAAGTGACAGATGGTGAGGGGAAAGTCTTCTGAGTTGTCCACAGTAAGGATTACAGTGCATTCACGAGGTGATGCTTCCAGCTAAGATGGAGTAAGCTCACTCCATACTTTCTCTCCCTCTGATTACAATTAAAAATTCTGAGCAGAAAATATTAAGCAACTATCTGATTACACTAAAAGTAAATAAAAGACCTGGAAGCATGACCAATATGGTACAAACATTCCTGTTTTTTTCCCTCCCCTATCTACCAGCTTGAACTCCATGAAATTCTAATCTCAAGACCATGCAGCAGGTGCAATCAGAAAACACTTCAGGGGGGTTCTCTTCTCTCTTCATGGCCAGAAAACCAGGAAACAGACCCTCTGTGGGACAGATATTATGGGGGGAATGCTAGTTTAATGTTTTTTAATTCTCCTGTTTAGATGATCTGACAGGCCATACTTCTCTATGATCAGAGGTACTGGAAAAGAGGGCCTCTGTGAGCTCAAGAGTCTTTCTTCCTACTCTCTTGCTCTTTGTCACCAAGTCGATCAGAGGAGGAGCTACACAAAGATAAGATAAAGACCTCTGGACAAAAAAAAAATTATCAGAGATAAAGAGGGATATTACAAAATCAATTTAAAAGGGTCAATACACCAAGAAAATATAAAAATTCTAAGTGTATCTGCACCTAATAACATATTCAAAGTACATGAAGCAAAAATGAGTGCAGCTGAAAAGAGAACCAGGCAAAGCCATAATTAAACTTGGAGACTTCAGCATTCATGTCTCAGTAATCCAAAGATCAAGCAGAAAGAAAACCAACAAGGATACAGAAGTCTTGAACAAGACTATCAATCAACTTAACCTAATTAACATTCATAAAGCACTCCATACAATAATGTACAATACATGCTCTTTTCAAGTACACATGGAACATTCAACAGGATAGATCATAAAAACAAACTTTAACAAAAATTTTAATCTAAATAATGCAAGGTATTTTTCTCTAATCCTAACAAAATTGAACCAGGAATCAATAACAGAAAGATGTCTAGAAAATCCCCCAAAATTTGAAAGTTAAACAACACACTGCTAAATAATCCAGGAGTCAAAGGAAGTTAGAAAATACTCTGAATTGAATGAAAATGAACATACACACATAAAAATTTATGGGATACACCTAAAGCAGTTCTTAGAAGATAACATAACAGCATTTAATGCTTGTATCAGAAATGAAGAACAAGGGAGCCTGGCTGGCTCAGTCAGAAGAGTTTACAAGTTTTGATCTCAAGGTTGTGAGTTCAAGCCCCATGTTGGGTATAAAGATTACTAAAAAAAATAAGTAAACTTAAAAAAAAAGAAAGAAAGAAAGAGGGGCACCTAGGTGGCTCAGTCGGTTAAGCGTCTGCCTTCAGCTCAGGTCATGATCCCGGGATCCTGGGATCTAGTGCTGCATTGGGCTCCCTGCTTAGTGGGGAGCCTGCTTCTCCCTCTCCCTCAGCAACCACCCCCCCCCCAAGCTCCTGCTCACTCTCTCTTGCTCTATCTCAAATAAATAAATAAAATCTTTAAAAAAAATAAAAATTAAACTAAATTAAAAAAAAAGAAAGAGGGACACCTGGGTGGCTCAGTCAGTTAAGCCTCTGCCTTTGGCTCAGGTCATGATCCCAGGGTCCTGGGATTGAGTTCCATATCAGGCTCCTTGCTTGGTGGGGAGCCTGCTTCTCCCCCTGCCTGCAGCTCCCCCTGCTTGTGCGCTCTCTCTCTCTTTCTGATAAATAAATAAAATCTTTTTAAAAATAAAAAAATAAAAAAGAAAGAAAGAGAATGAAGAACATTCTTATATCAATAATCAAAAGTTCTACCCTAAGACACTAGGAAAAGAATAGCATATGGAATTTAAAGCAAGCAAAAGGAAGTAAATAATAAACAAGAAAATGGAAAACAGAAGAAAAATCAATGAAACTAAAAGGAGCTCTCTGAAAAGATAAACTTCATTGATAAAAACCTCTATCCAGACTGACAAAGAAAACAGAAGGAAGACACAAATTACCAATATCGGAATATATCACTATGGACTTCACAGACATTAAAAGGATTATGGAAAATGTTAATAATAACTTTATGAGGGCGCCTGGGTGGCTCAGTTGGTTGAGCGACTGCCTTTGGCTCAGGTCATGATCCTGGAGTCCCGGGATCGAGTCCCGCATCGGGCTCCCTGCTCGGCAGGGAGTCTGCTTCTCCCTCTGACCCTCCCCCCTCTCATGTGCTCTCTCTCATTCTCTCTCTCTCAAATAAATAAATAAAATCTTTAAAATAATAATAATAATAATAACTTTATGACCATAAATTTAACAATTTAGATGAACTGGACCAGTTCAAAGACATGCTACCAACACTCACTCAAGAAGAAACAGATAGCCTGAATAGGTCTATATCTATTTTTTAAAAATAACTTTAATTCATAATTTAAAAACTTCCAACAAAGAAAATTGCAGGGACAAAGGGTTTCTCAGATGAATTATACCAATCATAATAATAATAATACCAATTCCTCAAATCTCTTCCAGAAAATAGAAAAGGAAAAAATACCTACTCAACTCCTTTTGTAATGCCAGCATTACCCTGATAACAATCCAGACAAAGGCAATATAAAGGAAAGGAAAACTAAAAACTAATATCCCTTATGAATACAGACATAAAAGTTCTCAACAAAATACTAATATAAAAAGAAGCATAGACCAAGACAAAGTAGTCTCTCCCAGAAATGCAAGGCTGGTTCGTCATTAGAAAATAAATCAGTGTAGCCCATCACATTAACAGACTAAACCATATTATATCAATAGATGCAGAAAAAAAAATTTGAAAAAATTCCACATCCATTTATGATAAAAGCTCTTAGCAAATGAGAAATAGTAGACTGTATACCCAGTCTGGGGCTTGAACTCACATCCCCTAGATCAAGAATCACAAGCTCTACTGACTGAGCTAGCCAGGCATCCCTTAGCAAACTAGAAATAGAAGAGATCTTTGTTAACCTGAATAAAGAGCTCTTTAAAAACATGCAGCAAACATCATAATTAATGAATATAGAATGAATGCTTTTCCCCTAAGATGAAGGTGAAGGCAAGGGTATTCACTATCACCCTTCCTATTCAATATTGTACTAAATGTTCTATCAAAAAGCTCCTAGACCTAATAAATGAGTTCAATATGGCTGCATGATATGAGGTCTACACACAAAAATCAATCACATTTCTCTACAGCAAGCAATGAACACTTGAAAACTGAAAAACAATTTTTAAAACTCAAAAAAATTAAATACTTAGGGATAAATCTAAGAATGTGCTAAACCTGTTCCTGAAAACTTTAAAACACGGATGAAATAAAGTAAAGAAGAATGTGAAAAAGTAGAGGGACATACTGCGTGTGCAGATGAGAAACCTCAATATTGGGGCACCTGGGTGGCTCAGTCGTTAAGTGTCTGCCTTCGGCTCAGGTCATGATCCCAGGGTCCTGGGATCGAGCCCCGCATCGGGCTCCCTGCTTGGCAGGAAGCCTGCTTCTCCCTCTCCCACTCCCCCGCTTGTGTTCCTGCTCTCGCTAACTCTCTCTCTGTCAAATAAGTAAATAAAATCTTTAAAAAAAAAAAAAAGAAACCTCGATATTTTAGGACTTTAATTTTCCCCAGTATTTTAAGATTTTGATTTTTCTCAAATCTCTCCCAAATTGATCTAAAGATATAATCCCAACCAAAATTCTAGCAGGGTTTTTTTTTTTTTTTTGAGATATTGAAAAACTGGTTCTAGATTTCAATGAAAATGCAAAGGAACTAAAGTAGCCCAAATAATTTTAAAAATTAAGAACAAAGTTAGAGATCTCACATGATTTGGTAACACATACTATAAAACTACACTAAATAAGACAGTGTGGTATCGATGCAAGAATAGTTGTGTAGATCAATGGAACAGAATACAGATTTCAGAAACACACACAAAAAATTGGGTTTTGACAATAGTGCAAAAGCAAGTTAGCGGAGAGAAAAGTACAGTCTTTTCAATGAAGGAGGATGGACAACTGTACATTTGTAAGCCAAAAAAAAAGAAAAAAGGAAAAAAGACCTCTACTTATACATCACATATTAAATAAAAATTAACTCAAAATGGATCCTACACTTATATGGAAAACACAGAACTATTAAACTTTTAGACACCAATACAGGAGATCTTTAAAACCTGGGGTCAGGCAAAAAGCTCTTAATACAACATCAAAACACAACCCATAAAATAAAATTGGTAACTTCGACTTTATCAAAAATGAAAACGTGGCTCTGCGAAAGACAGCAAAAGTAAAGACTACATACCAGGAAAAGATAGCCACAAATCACTTATCCAAGAAAGTACTCACATCCTGAATATATATTTTTTTAAATTTAAAATTCAACAGAAAGGCAACAAGTAAGCCAATGAAAAACCAGATCAAAGATTTTCGCAGGCATTTCCCCAAAGAAGACACAAATGACAAGCCCATGAAAACATGCTTAACATCATTACTTCTTAGGTAAATGCAAAGCCAAACTACAATGCAATACACTACAAACATTACGATTGCTAAAATCTGAACACTAACAGTAGAGTGCTGGCAAAGGTATCAGTAACTGAATGTCTTATTCTGGTGGGACTGCAAAATGGTACAGTCACTCTGGTTAACAGTTTGGCAGCTTCCTATAACATTAAGTACACACTTACTATATAACCTACCAATTCCACTTCTAGTCATTCACTCTAGATAAATACAATCTTATGCTCTACACAAATACTTATAGCAGCATTATTTGTAATCACCAGAAGTTAGAAACAACCCAACTGCCCTTCAGTGGGGTGAAGGGATAGAGTAACTGCCATTCATCCACACAAGGGAATGCCACTCAGAAGTAGAAATGAATGAACTTCTAATGTACTGAACAACATGAACGAATCTTAAACATATACTATGCAAGTGGAAGTAGTCAGACGTAAAAGGTTAGATACTCTATGCTTCATTTACATGAAATCCTGGAAATAGTACTACTATTTCAGAGATTACTAGTTATAAGAGGTTAGGGATAGTGGTCATATTTGACTACACAAGAGAAACACATAATTTTTTGGAGTGAAGGAATTGTTCTGTATCCTAATTGTGTTGGCAAATTTGTCAAAATTCATAGAACTGTATACCAAAAAGTAAATTTTTAAAAATCTGGTTTATAATGCTGACCCTGCCACTATCTTGCTAAGTGATCTTGGGCAAGATACATCACCTCTTTCAGATCCAATTTTCTTAAATGGAATATGAAGGTGTTGCTCTAAGTACTTTAAGTTTGGCCTTCTGTGATTAAAATTACATCATACAAAAGCCTGTCTATTCCCTAACTAAGCTTTACAGGTACTCTACAAAAGGAAGTCATTCAGCAGTTTACGTTTTTTCTTCAGCAAGGATTCCAATCAGCTCAGTGGACCATTACCATGGTCGTCGTCGTCGTTGTCGTCGTCATCATCATCATCAACATTGAGCTATCTATGTGGCCTGAATTCACCAGATAATTCACTACTTCCAGACTATGAGGCCCACCAAAGAAACACAAAGAACTATACAATTGCAAATTATTATTGCTGCTCTACAGCAAACTTTTCAAAGAGAAATGAAATGGGAAAAACAGTGAGTTTTTGACACTTGGGGAAGACTATAGAATCTATAGATAAGTAGCAACACTAAGTAAATGATATTAACTCTGTCACTCAGAGCTCTGCTTTATGCCCTGTCATTTGCACTGTGGATAAAACACAAGATATGGCTTGCGTTGTGATGTATTTCTTGTGATACTGTTATTTTTTTAATTATACAGATTATGGAATAGAGTTTCAATAGGGAACAAAATCTCTTTTCAGGAAACCAGAACCTACGAGTCAAAAAAAGAATGTGTCTAGATCTCTGATGATATAGAAGGCTAGGAGAAGGGCAAATTCCTTAAAAAATCAGGTTCAGGGGCGCCTGGGTGGCTCAGTTGGTTAAACGACTGCCTTCGGCTCAGGTCATGATCCTGGAGTCCTGGGATCGAGTCCCGCATCGGGCTCTCTGCTCAGCAAGGGGTCTGCTTCTCCCTCTGACCCTCTTCCCTCTCGTGCTTTCTGTCTCTCATTCTCTCTCTCTCTCTCAAATAAATAAATAAAATCTTTAAAAAAAAAAAAAAAAAAATCAGGTTCAGAGTAATTGCATTTCTAAGTATCTACCCTAATATGAACCAAATGCAAAAATACTCCTTGCAGCATTATTTGTAATAGTGAAAAATTTTAAGTAATCTAAATGTCTACCATTAAGAGATTGGCTAAATAAGCTATAATATAATCATATGATAATATAAAAGCAAATAAATGAATTAAAGCTATAAACATCAAAACTGACAATCCCCTAAGACATACCGAGAGACAAAAATCATATTTTAGAATGACTTTTAACCAATAGTTTAACAATAGTTCTATATATCATCTATAGACATATATAAGCATTTTGAAGGGTACATATTAAGTTCACAATAGAGGTTAATTCCCAGGAGAAGAGGAGGGTACTGGGTTTAAGACAAAAGAGCCTTTTAGGAAAATGTATTTATGTATTATTTGTATGACTAAAAATTACTTTTTTTTAAGATTTACTTATTTATTAGAGAGGGAGAGAGAGCACGCACGCACAAGCATGGGGAGAGGCAGAGGGAGAGAGAAAGAATCTCAAGCAGATTCCCCACAGAGCATGGAACCCAACATGGGGCTTGAACCCAGGACCCTGAGATCACAACCTGACCCGCAATCAAGAATCAGCAGTTCAACTGACTGAGCCCCCCAGGTTCCCCAACTAAAAATTACTTTTAAACAGAGGATCCAATAAAGCATGCCAAAGAGACCTATGGCATCAGGAAATTTTCCCAGGACTACTTAGAAAGGTCCAAAGGACACAACACCGGGAAAAACAATGTCAGAAGATAGAATGCTCACCCTTGCCAAGAAAGGCTTTCTTTCCGGCCCAGCCTATTTTAGAATATTAACCTGGGAGCTACATTTTAGGGACTAGGAGTCCATTCTGCATTGTTCTGAAGAAACCACACCATCCTGAAATGATCTCTAACATTAAATTTTCAAGTCTTTTGAACAGATCATTATTTAACCTCACCCTCACCACCCCCCTTACTCACAACCCACATTCTTCATCACCCAGTGGCCTCAAACCGCAGAATGACACACATTTATTTTTAAATTTAGAGTGAATTAAAACTAATTCTGTTTTGAGAATCCCGTGACACCCCCTGGAATAATTAGAAGGACCCTGCAGTGCCACAAAAGCAGAATTGGAAAAGCACTGGCTTGTATCATTGCCATTGGGATCTGCCTCCTGGAACAATCCAGTTCTAGGAAGAGCAGGAGAAAGAGGAGAAATCTCAGAAGAGTTGTAAATAGGGCATGGCAGTTGCATAGTAAATAATACCAGTGGTTTAGGAGCTTTGCCTGCCCCTGTCCGTCCAGGCAATATGACAGGAGAGGAGGAAAGAATCTGCACTGTATCAGGTTGCCATGAGCCCAACTCTGTTCCAGATCCATTTTGCAGAATTAAATGCAGGAGGAGGAGCAACTGGGAGTGGGATTGTTCTCCTCTGGAATTGTCCAGATTTGGTCACTGACTGTGATTACAATGCAGGGGGCCTAGAGCTCAGCTTTCCTCTTTACTGTTAAGAGCACCAGCCCCTCCATGGAGGTGTATTCTGTTTCCCAATTTTAATTTTAGCATCTACACTTCAGCAATTTGCATTTAAATGTGTTGTCAGAGAACTTCCAGAAATCTTTAATAGGAAGACCGATTTGCATTTTAATACGCTGTTAAAGAATTTCAAAATATCTTTTTTTCAGTGTGATACACATTACCGGAGGAATGGCCACCGTTAAATTATAATTCTGGGTACAGTTTAAACAGAGCTAGCTTTCAGAAGTACCATGGATTTGTTGGACTTCGTTAAAAGTTTCTTGTAAAACAGAAAGTCCAAAAGAAAAAGGAAACCTTCAGATCCTGAAGGCCTTAAAGTTAAAACTGATACTTTCAGTACAGATATCCGAGCAGAAGTGAGTTGGTGTAGGTTAATCATAAGAAAGGAATATCATCTGAAGGAGGAAATAGGAAGGTAGAATTTTCTTTGCTGTCCCTTGCAGGTGCCCCAATCCACCGTTTCTTCTCTGTTGAAGTTTGAAGGCTCAATTCGGAGACAGATGGAGTCCCAACAACATACAAAGAATGTTTCTGCCCTCTCTTCCCATTTAATATTTTCACAAGAGTAACCATGACCCTGAATGGACACTTCAGTTTTTGTGGATTCTGGAGAAACACTGATTAGGTTATGACCTCCTGTCCAGTAAATAAAAATTAGACATCTCAATCCCTCTGCTGCTTCATCCTCAGTGACTCTGGGTTTCTATGCATTAGCATGGCATTTCAAGACTTCTTGAATCTATCCTCTACCTACCTTTGCAACTATTATTTGCCCCATTTGATGGTAACCTAACTACCTTACTCCTATACACCTTGGCTCACTGAAGACTTCTGACCACAAATGCCACACAGTAAGCTATACTCAAGGAAGAGCAGAAGGAGAGAGAGAGGAGGAGGGAAAGAGAGGGAAGATGAAAAGAGTTCGGAAGGAGGAAGAGAAAAAAAGGAGAAAAAATTCAGAAATTCTAGCTCTTGAAAATCTTAACATTTTTTTCCTAAAAATGCCCATGTGGTTTAAAAGAACTACCTCCTTTTATTGAAGGAAATTCCTTTTGGAAGCCTCCAGATAAGTTTATTTTGCAAATGGTGCTTTTGTAGTATTGTTACAAAAAAAAAAAAAAAAAAAAAAAACCCCAAAATAAGGTCATTCATGCCCCACACCACCAAACCAAGACTTACGTGCAGTTTCTGCTCTCCCAGAAATGAAATCTTAAATCAGTCCGTCAGGAATCCCCTGATCAGCACTAGTTACGTCATCTGCCTGACAGACCTCTGCTGTGCCCTAAAGGAAAGCGACCTTGCAATAACCAACCTGCTTTTTTGCTTGTAAAGTAACGTCTTTGTGCCCCTCGGAGCTCCTTCCTGTCTGCTAGATTGGAGGTTGCTCCATTCGATTAAATTTTTGTCCACATAAACTCTTGAAACTGTAATATGCCTCAAGTTTATCTTTTCATGGTTATGGAGACAGAAGAGGGAACCCAAGGAGCCCAGGAGCGACGAGCAACCAGACGCAGGTACCTGTGGAGCCCCTTGAACTCGCGGCTTCTCGCGGCTTCTCGCGGCTTCTCGCGGCTTCTCGCGGCCTCTGGAGGTCGGGGCACAGGGATCCCAGCCCTGCAGCTTTTACGTTAAAGCTCTTAGCTTTACTGGCGCACTTCTTTCTTTCAACTCGATCTAGAAACTGGCCGCAGTCCGACTGGGTACGACTTCAAAACGGGACTAAGTTCGGGGTCACACTGGTTCCGGCTTCGAAACCTGACTGGGTCCCACGTCAGACCCGGTCCGACTTGGAAACTGAGCAGGGTCCAGGGAAGGACTGGGTCCAGCTTGGAAAGGGGACGCAGTTCGGCGTGGGACTGGGTGCGACTTGGAAACAGGACTGAATTCAGGGTTGTTCTGTGTCAGCTTTCAAAACCCTCTGGTTCCAGGGCCGGAATGGGTCCCGTGTGAGGCCTCCGGTGAGAATTTTTGTTTGAAGGCTGAACGAGCAGGTGAACCTCACCAAAGATAATCTTGAGTTACAGTGGCCACAGTAAACTTTCATCGTAGATAAGCCTATCCATTTATGAGGTGCCCTACAGAAAAAGGCGTCTCAGCCAAGCACTCACCGTTGAGGGTTGAGGGAAAACTATTTTTTCCTCCCCTAAAGTACCTGGTGACCAGGACGAGAACGCTGGGGTATCGCGCTCACTCCGGAGCCTGCAGAAGGGATCCTGGGGAAACTGGCCAAAGTGGACAAAGGGTAAGAATTCTTACCAAAGAAGCTCTTCTATCTCTGTCTGTGGCGCCTGGTCCATAGAGGAAGGTAAAATTTCTCTTTGTCCCTTCCTTTCCAAATACAGATTGGCAGGCAAAAAAATAAAAAAAAACATTCGTAATAAGATCTTGAAATTGTGTGGGCGCCTGGGTGGCTCAGTTGGTTAAGCGACTGCCTTCGGCTCAGGTCATGATCCTGGAGTCCCGGGATCGAGTCCCAGGTCGGGCTCCCTGCTCAGCGGGGAGCCTGCTTCTCCCTCTGACCCTCCCCACTCTCATGTGCTCTCTCATTCTCTCTCTCTCAAATAAATAAATAAAATCTTAAAAAAAAAAAATCTTGAAATTGTGACTTGTGAATTTGCTTTTGAGTACACACTGGTTGTTAATCCTCTGTCTCGAAGGGACAGTTACTGTCTAACTGTGTATCTCATTTTGTGTCCTAAGAACTTAAGTTGGCAGTCATCAGGATGGGGGCTCCCAAGTACGGCTGGCCAAAAATGTGGGTTGCACTCCATTTGTTCGTAGGGTCCTACCAACAGTTGCCACTCCTTAGAGGAATTGTTTAAGTCTTTATTTTGGTTATCTTTGGGAGTGGCTCTGGATCTTGGGAGGATAGTATCTTTTGCACTCTGTTTGGGGATGCCTCTTGTTAACCATGGGGATGATACTAGGTCCTTCTTACTACCGAGACAGCAGCCAAACTTCAGGGACTTGAACTTCAGGTTCATATCTCCCAATTAAAAAGGGCTCTTTCAGACTCTTGGAACTGTACACCAGCTGGAAATCTAAAATTAAAATTGACTAGGAAGGTTTCTCCCCAGAAGCAGATGGCATCTTGAGGTAGGCAGCTTTCCCAAGATCATGGATCAAAATGTTCATCCCCAGTATGAAACCTTTATTCTTTTGCCTTTTTCTACTTGCTTTTCGTCTTTGTTAATGCATAGGAAGACAATGCTCCTTAAGTCTTGCATCCATCCCTGAATCTACTGGTAAAGCAATTGCTGCCCAACAAAATCCCTAGAGTCTCTGACCATACTTGTTCTTTATAGTAAGATAGCCCTTGATTATCTTTTAGCTGAGCAAGGAGGGGTTTGTGCTATGGCCAACACCAACTGCTGCACTTACATTAACTTTTCTGGGGAAGTTGAGACCCAGCAACATGAGATCACTGAACAAGCCAGTTGACTTACGAAAGTGATGCCTCCAATGGGGCCTTTCTTTGACTTATTTGATTCTTATTGGTTTGGGTCTTGGAGACCAAGGCTCCAAAGTGCACTCCAAACATTAGAAGTTATCCTGCTTATAATAATCATAACAGTCTTCCTGGTGCATTGAACTCTCTCAAAATGCATGTTCACAGCCATCTCCCACAAAGCAAATGATCTCCTGATGAAAAGAATATTGGAAAAGAAACAAAGAGAATGATCATCTAAAAGAATGTGAACCTACAAATGAGCAAAGGAAGAAAAAGAGAGACAAACCAAGAAACAGACTCTTAACTATAGAGAACAAACTGATGGTTACCAGAGGGCAGGTGGGTGGGAGGATGGGTGAAATAGATGAAATAAATGGATGAAATAGATGGAAAAAATGGGGGATTAAAAATCCACTTTACCATGATGAGCACTGAGTAATGTATGGAATTGTTGAATCACTATATTGTATACTAAAACTAATATAACATTGTATGTTAACTATTTTGGAATTAAAATTAAAAACTTAATAATAAAAAAAAAAGAATGTGAACCTGAAGTTGTGTCCTGTGAATATCATACAGAGATTCCGCAAAAACTGCAAGAACCCCAGAGTTTAGCTGAGAGTGGCACTAATGCCTTAAATTTTGAAGACATCTCTCAGGTAGGCTGAGAGTCTGATAAAAAGAGGGGAATTGTTGAAAACAAGGAAATGGGACTGCCCAAAATGGAGTCACCTGTACTAAGTCCCATACCACAAAACTGAGATTTAATTACAATTTTGGCTTTCCAAGAAATGGAATCCTTAACCAGTCAATCAAGAATTGCCTGATCAGTAGTAGTTAGGTAATCTGCCTGATAGACCGCTACAATCCCCTAAAGGAAGGTAACCTTGCAATTACCAACCTGCTTTTTTTTTTTTAATTATTTTATGTTAATCACCATACATTACATCATTAGTTTTTGATGTAGTGTTCCATGATTCATTGTTTGCGTATAACACCCAGTGCTCCATGCAGAACGTGCCCTCTTTAATACCCATCACCAGGCTAACCCATCCCCCCACCCCCCTCCCCTCTAGAACCCTCAGTTTGTTTCTCAGAGTCCATAGTCTCTCATGGTTCATCTCCCCCTCCAATTTCCCTCCCTTCATTTTTCCCTTCCTACTACCTTCTTCTTTTTTTTTAACATATAATGTATTATTTGTTTCAGAGGTACAGGTCTGTGATTCAACAGTCTTAACACAATTCACAGTGCTCACCATAGCACATACCCTCCCCAATGACTATCACCCAGCCACCCCATCCCTCCCACCCCCCACCACTCCAGCAACCCTCCGTTTGTTTCCTGAGATTAGGAATTCCTCGTATCAGTGAGATCATACGATACATGTCTTTCTCTGATTGATTTATTTTGCTCAGAATTAATACCTATTCTTCTGAAACTGTTCCAAAAAATAGAAATGGAAGGAAAGCTTCCAAACTCGTTTTATGAGGCCACCATTACCTTGATTCCAAAACCAAAGACCCCATCAAAAAGGAGAATTACAGACCAATATTCCTGATGAACATGGATGCAAAAATTCTCACCAAAATACTAGCCAATAGGATCCAACAGTACATTAAAAGGATTATTCACCACGACCAAGTGGGATTTATTCCTGGGCTGCAAGTTTGGTTGCAGCAAATCAACCAATGTGACACAATACATTCATAAAAGAAAGAACAAGAACCATATGATCCTCTCAATAGAGGCAGAAAAAGCATTTGACAAAGTACAGCATCCTTTCTTGATCAAAAGCCATCTAGAAAAACTCACAGTGAATATCATTCTCAATGGGGAAAAACAGAGCTTTTCCCCTAAGGTCAGGAACACAGCAGGGATGTCCACTATCACCACTGCTATTCAACGTAGTACTAGAAGTCCTAGCCACAGCACTCAGACAACAAAAAGAAATAAAAGGCATCCGAATCGGCAAAGAAGAAGTCAAACTCTCATTCTTTGCAGATGATATGATACCAACCTGCTTTTTTGCCTAGTATAACTTCCTTTTTCCTGCTCTCCCTTCTGCCTAGGAAGGTCTTTCATTTTGTGGAGCTCCTCTCCATCTGCTAGATTGCATGCTGCCTGATCTGAATGCATTTTTGCTCAAATAAACTCCTAAAAATTTTAATGGGCCTCAGTTTATCTTTTAACAATTCAAAGGGATTATCTGTTGAGCAGCAGAAAAGTAAAAACTCAAAGTCCTATCAGCTCAAATTGATCACTATAGATTTGTCACTGGAGGAAAAGAATGGCATCTAATTTGATAAACTGCCTCTTTGTTTTGCCTCGTCCACTGATCATGTGCATTCTCTGTTGGAATCTTGTATGGGAAATCTAGGATACAAAAGGACAGCACCAATCCATTAAATTCAACCTAGTGATGGAAAGCAGAAGGAAAAACAGAAGCCAATATGTCCACAGCTTCAGGGTGGCAACTTCAGGACGCACGTGTGCACTTACTCAGTTAATGTTTGCTGCATGCCAGGTAGAAGAGCTTCACACAGAAAGTGTGCTAAAATGGAATGGCTTTGAGCAGCTGGCTTTATAAAGTGCTTCCTGCACTCCAGCCCTGCCCTGAGTGCCTTCCATTTATTCATTTGCTCAATCCTCACAGTAACCTTCTTAGGTGAGAACAATTACTATCTACAGTTAATAAGCAAGGAAGCTGAGACACAGAGCATTATAGAAGGTGCTCAATGTCACACCGTTCACATGTGGTATTGCTTAGATTCAAACTAGGTCATCTGATCCAAAGCCCACACTTTACTGAATCAGTCCTGTCCATCTTCTCTAAGGATTCACCATCTTGCCAAATAACTTAGAATCTCTCTCTGGTAGTGATGATGGAGTTTCATGAATCATCCACATATTCCTGCCTGTGTCACCTTGTGACCAGAGAAATAGATTTTACTATTAGTGCATGTAAGGTATGTATGTCAAAAAATGCAAATCAGTGGATTAAAACACTATGAGGGAAATTCATGCTTAATAAGGAGCAGATGGACTAAAATATCTTTGTTATAGGACAGAGACTGTAAGTCAACAAAGAGGTTAAATAAAGAATTGATTTAATGACTTCTTCCTGAAGATGAGCACAGTGTCCAACTGCTGATGTTAAAGAAAAACAACAAATAGAAGGTTCATGTACTTTGTACACGCTGCCTGTTAAGCAGGACACTGAAGCTGAAATTTTACACACTAGGTTGTGTGTTACAGATATTTTTCCAAGAAGGAAAAAAAACAAAAACAAAACTGGCCTGATGTTGGAGAAAGGTATCCAGTCAAAGCCTTGATGTTCTTCTATTAAGAACTTTTTGGGGGGGGCGCCTGGGTGGCTCAGTCATTAAGCGTCTGCCTTTGGCTCGGGTCATGATCCCAGGGTCCTGGGATCGAGCCCCGCATCGGGCTCCCTGCTCCTTGGGAGCCTGCTTCTCCCTCTCCCACTCCCCCTGCTTGTGTTCCTGTTCTCGCTATGTCTCTCTCTGTCAAATAAATAAATAAAATCTTAAAAAAAAAAAAAAAGAACTTTTTTTTTAAGTCCATTAGATTCTCAGGCTTTTGAGGCAATTGTGCAGTTCTTGATAAAACATTACCCAAGTGAATTATTTATAAAGCTGCAGGAAACTGCAAACTCTGGTGAGCAAATCTTTTTGATATCCTCATCTCCTGGAGGGCTGTTTTGGTGCTGCCCTCTGCCCCCTTCTGCAGGGATTCTGGGCTCTCTTTAGCTGTGGCTGCCCAGTCACCTCAAAAGGTGGCCCAGCTGCCAAAGAAAGGCAAAAAATGGGAAGGAAGTATCAAGTCAAGATGCCCCTTTGAGCCCATTAGTGCCCCCAGCTGTCAGGTTGCTGAAGAGAGGTTAGGCAGCAACAAAAGATTGAAAAGAATTGACTCACACACACATGCACACACACGTATATGTTCCATTGCTCCATATATATATATGTGTGTGTGTGTGCACACACGCGCGTGTGTGCATATACATGTGTGTAAACACATACACCCACTTTTGGTGGTTGTTTTTTAAACAGCCTAAAAGTGTTAATATCTGTCACTCACCAAAGGTTCTTTCCAACTTTTCAGAGGAAAGCCATTGGGAAAATCTGTTTCACAATCCCAGAAACAAACATGGGTCCCTTTTTTTTCTTTTTTTTTTTTTTTTTAATAATGTTACTAGATAACACAAAAGATTCCAAATCTGCACCATTGGAGTTTTCCTTTTTCATATATGAAGCCCATTTTGAGGTCATAGAACTCTTTCCATTCTGTAGAAGGAAAAAAAAAAAAAAAACTGAAGCATTGGCATCAGACATATTTAGCTTTGAATCCTAAACCCTTCACTGTGTGACTTTGGCACATTACTTAACATTTCTGAGCCTGTTTCCTCAATGAGACAATGCAGATAATATTAACTACAGGTTTAGCTGTTGTGAGAACTAGAGTTGGTATAGTAAACCATAGCACCTATTACATCTTGGGTATTTAGAAATAGAAGCTATTTTAACGATGGCTTGTTCATTCAACAATATTTAAGAGTCTTCCAGGAACCGACCCCTGTTTCAAGCACAGAAGATACAGCCAACCTCATGGATTCCTAATCTTCCTGGGGACTACAGTCTTTAGAATTGTTAGTATTTGCCAGGTAGAATGACCTGGAGTTTATTTCAAGAAGATGGGTTGTCCTCTTAGCTTTATCATGTTTCCTGACAAAGTACTATAACAAGATCCTATAATCCAACCTTTCTCACTTTAATAACATCAAAATCGAGTGATGGAGTTGTCATTCTCCTTCTAAATAGAGAAATCCTTAGTGAGGGAGAGGAATGAAACTCTGAGTGGAACAGCAGGTTATTATATTGGTGTGGAGTAGTTATTATCATTGCTGGTTGCTACTGTGGTTTAACCATGTTGCCTGCTTGTGATTAAGGAAATAATGTTACATCATGCTAATGTTCTGCTTTGGGGAACAAAATGTAAATAGACATTTCCAACACCAGTACCATTCTTATAAGTGGATAATTATTTTCCTACACCTGTTGGCTTGGTATGGCAATAGGGCCAAAGCCATTGCCTCTCACTGAATATTAGAATACAGCTCAATCTGTCATAGTTTTATTCTTCCCTAGTAGGAAGGTAAGTTTACAAAGAGCTGTAAAGTATTTGTCCCTGGCAAGTAAGAAAAGCAGAGGTTTAAGTGCATGATTTCCAAAAGGAAGCTTCACTCATCTCATTATAATTGATTGAAATTGTATGAAATTTATGTATTAAAGATACATGTTAAATTGCTTGATAATATTACATGTATATAAATTCTGAGTAAATTAAACTTTTAAGTACACAGGGAAGTTTTGATACTTAAAGTCATTCTATTGTTAATTGTTTTTAATAAACAAAACCATAACCCTTTCATTTCTTTTATGCAAATTCAGATTTACATACATATTAACATTTTGAAATTCAAAATCATTAATTCAGTTTCCAAAAGTACCAAAAAAAAAAAAATAAGGGTACAGCTCACATATTAAATATGTTTTTCCCTGAAGTGTGGTATTCTGTATTTTATATCCTTATACCATTACATCTTTCCCAGGATCATGTTTCCATAATAAACATGCATAATCTTTATAATGAGAAAAACACCGTAAAACTAAATAAAATAGATGTATACATACATATTTATTTTCCTAAATTAACTTAAATTAATTTCATGTGAATATTTTTCAGTAAATGTGCACCTTCAAGATAGCCACAGAAACAAGGTTGGGAATCATTGCTCCGATCTAGTTTCCTAAATGTTAGTCATTTGTTACATCAGCTCCATGGTTTTGCCAAAATTTGTGTATGACCTTTGCCGTATATATTTATATATATATATATTTTATATTTTTTTACTTCAGAAGATTCACTGAAGGGCACCTGGGTGGCTGAGTCATTAAGCGTCTGCCTTCGCCAGTTCAGGTCATGATTCGAGGGTCCTGGGATCGAGCCCCACGTCGGGCTCCCTGCTCCGTGGGAAGCCTGCTTCTCCCTCTCTCACTCCCCCTGCTTGTGTTCCTGCTCTCGCTGTCTCTCTCTCTGTGTCAAATAAATAATTTTTTTAAGATTTTATTTATTTATTTGACACAGAGAGAGAGATAATAAGAGAGCGAGCACAAGCAGGGGGAGCCGCAGGCAGACAGAGGGAAAGGGAGAAGCAGACTTCCCGCTGAGCAGGGAGCCCAATGCGGGTCTCCATCCCAGGACCCTGGGATCATGACCTGAGCCGAAGGCAGCTGCTTAACCAACTGAGCCACCCAGGTGCCCCAAATAAATAAATTCTTAAAAAAAAAAGTTTCATTGAAAAATGAAATTCTAATCCTACGTGGAAAATGATCATTATTTGCCATGAAGGAAAGGAAAACACAAAATAAATATAATTAATGTGATAATATTAAATTCCAAACAAATACCATTTCCTGCTTAAAAGCTCTGATCCTGAGGTTTGTTCACTTTTTATTAAAAAAGTAAGGTTAATGGGCTTGAGGAGGTTAAAGATAATCTACCACAAAACTGAGAGAATATCTTTATAATAGTTAGAAATGCTAAAGTAGAATTGAACATGGAATTGTGTTATGAAAGTGTAAATCTCTATTATTTAATCTTGATGCCCTTGCCACCTACAAACATTTCCTATACTATTATGTCTCACATGCTTTGAGAACCATTGGTCTAAACCAACCAGGGCAAGTGGAGTACTAGTGCCTTGGAAAACACCTCTAGAATTATGGAGTTCACACTTTTGCCCATAATTCATCACAGTGATTATCAAAGGGACCATAGATCTCGGTTCAACAGGTCCAGTCCAACTTTATACTGTTGTCCCAGCAAAATCATTCATCACATTCCCTTTTACACTCAAATGTGTCCTAATTTGGGATAATCCATTATATTCTTACCAGGTTGATCATTCACCTGCCTATCCTTTTTTGAGCACCTACTCTGGACCTGGCTCTGTGATAATGACTGGGAATACAAAGGTGAGTAAAATAGTTTCAAGCCCTCAAAAAGCTCACAAACAGATCAGGGCAAGGGAAGCATTTAGTGACAATGCAAGTGATAAAAGTCATGCATAGTTCTGTGCCTTGTGCTGTAGAAATCACAGAGAGGGAGGGCAGATGAGGCAAAGGAACACTGCAGGTTCCTCAGTGAAAAGGGCAAGACCAAAACCCATAATGTAGGAACTGTTGAATCAGCTCTATAGAAGCTGGTCGGTCTTTCCCTTTTAAGATAATGTTTTACTTTGCGTTCATGTGTGTTTGGGAAACTTAGTACAGTAAGGATGAAGGAAGAACACACAGTTTCCTTTACATATTTCTTCATTGGTTAGAAGGCATGAGAAAGCCTGGCCCATATTTCATTACAATGGTTATCGAAGTGACCACAGATCCCAGTTCAACAGGTCCAGTCTAACTTTGGTGGGTGATATGTAGAGATAGATAAAAATATTTCAGAGGAAAGATATTCTCCACAATTTACTAGTTTTAAAACATAGATCATGTTTCTAATCTGCTTCAAACCCTTCATGGTTTGATCACTGTTGTCAGAATAAAATCCACACTCCTTCCCATGGTCCACAGGTTCTGTCCTTCCTCTGAAGCCACACCTCCTGTTATTCACTTTAGTGCACTAACCTTTGGTCATCATCCAATAGGCCAGGTTCTTTTCCTGGAGCTCTTGTCTTTATTTTTGCTTTCCTTCTGCCTGGAGCACTCTTCCTCCAGTACTCTAAGACTCTGATTTATCTCATGTTCCAGGTCTCCTTTCAAATGTCACCTACTTAGAGGGACCTTCCCTAGTCCATCCACTCCTACCTACTTCACCTGGCTCGTCATGTTTATCATCTTCATAGCACTGACCATGGTATATCTGTTTCTTGCTTATTGTCTATTTTTCCCATGAAGGGAAGAGCATGACTGTAGCATTCCCTGTGTCCAGGACAGCGAGAGGCAACAAAATAAGTGATTAGCAAACATTTGTTGATTGGATTAATAGAAGAGTTTGGGAGGAAAAAAAGGAAATATCGCCAAGTACTTATTTAATCAAAATGATTCATAAAAATTTTTAAAAAAATGTTCTGTCCTCATTCAGCTTTGGAGACAGATAAGACAGGAATGAGAAGGGCTGAGGTCTGGGTTTCCAGGTTCATGGGAGCTTGGTGAGGTTGAGAAAAGACCAACTGGTAAGAGCCTCATTGTAAAAATTAAAAATTATTCACCCCTCCAGTGGCACTTGCCAAGGGATACAATAGTCTGGATCTTCAATAAGGCTGCAAAGTATTTTTACAACTTGAATATCCATTTCCAGATTACACAAAGGACTTCTCAGGTGACCTTGAGTAAGCCATTTTGGTAAGGTTCTGTGTTACTTAAATGAACCATCTCTATGGAGAGAAGAGATGGGGCTTGTTAATTTACATTTGTAAAGACACTTTGAAATGTCTGGATGAAAGAACTTCTGTAGAGAGGTACAGAGAGTGAGGTAATATGCTGGGTCAAACTCTACCCTTTTCTAGAAGCAGATATGTGTAGGCAGGCTTCAGGACATTTAATGGGAGCCTCTAGCACATTATTTTTCAAATTAATCTAAGAAAACACCATACTTTCAGTACACTGAGTGTTTTAATCATATGTATAAGTTATTCTAGTAATTATTTCCTTTAACATTTCCCTCCTAAAGTCCCAACTTTGTGTAAAGGGAATTTTTAGTGGGATTTGTCTGTGAGGTTTTCCCTCTATAACACTTTTTTTAGTTTTTTTCATTCTTACCCTACATTAGTGGCACTCAGTTCCTAAGCATGACAGTTTCTGCTGCTGAGCTGATTGGGACCCAAATGAGGTCATTTCATCAATTCTAGACAGATGTTTACAAGTTACAGTCAGAGATTAAAATAAGCTCAGGAAAGAGAAAAGAGAGAATTTCAAAGAAAACTGCCAGTCTATGAGTTAATTATATCCATTTACAAGAATGGTATTAATAATTACTTAAGAAATAATTCCAATAGAATAGAACATTTTCTTAGGATAATGATCTCTTTCAGCAAGGCAAATACAGAGTCAAAGATAAGACATTAATTATAAAATTGTCAAGGCAAAAGCCAAGCTTAAAAAAAAAAAGAAAAAGAAACAGGCAACCACATTTTCTAGCATGTTACACTGATTATATACTTGTGATTGTGCCCAAATGACCATATAGCTTTCTTTACATTTTTCTTGACCTTATAATTGTGTTTTCTTTGGGAAGGAGGTAGGCATTAAATAATTTCATTACTTGCTTTCAGGAGTAGGAAGGATTTGCCTTACTGCACCTTGCTCTTCCTGAAAGAGAACCAAGCTCCTTGACCCTTTCAATGGGTTCAGACAAGATACTTGCCCTTGAAACTACCCCTTCAGAAGGCTGCAGATCTTGATATTCTTTTTCTGTTCATAATATCTTTTTGAGATTTTGTTTAACTCCTTCACCTTTGAAATCTCTTCTTCCTCAGAAGATAGCTGGTCTCCTTCTAGCTGCTCAGAAGCCATGCATAGTTGAGTTCTTTCCAGGTCAAGGACTGCATGTTGTCAGTGATCACCCATCTACTCATTACTGGGTGCATCCTAGACCATATCCATGATTCTGGTTATGTGAATACTGTGCATGGAGCTTCAGGAGAGGTTACCCACACCCAGCCTTAGTGTTCGAGATTTCTTCTTGTCTCCTCATACATGGACTATGTCAATGGAGTGGGGCCAATCTACTGGGTGCTCTAGGTCATATTTCTCCTTTGTGTGCCAAAGTTTTCTCAGCTTTTCAACTAGTTATCTTAACAGATGCCTATCACTTTATGGTGGCTGGAAAGATGGAATGCAAAGTCCCTAGGGACTGATTTGTAAACACCTGTCCCACCCTCCAATTCATTACCTTGACAACATAGTATTGAACATTATGACATGATAGAAAACAATTGAACTACTAAATTCCTGTGGGTAAGGCAACCTAAACAAACACTAAAATACTATAATGTTTGGTATTTTAAAATGAGTAACTTTTTGATGACTGCAGGATTTTTTCTAACTTTTGACAAGACACCTAATTTGTTCTGTTTGACTGGCAAAGGGCTCAATTATCTTGACTTAAAAGAAAGCAACTCAGGCTGTCATCACCATCACCTACTGAGCCAACATCAAATATTTATTGAGCATCCACTGAATGCAAAGCATGTTATAGTATATATGCTAAGAAAACACATCCTTATCTGCAGAGGAAGGCATTCTTTAAAGGATGAATCCAAACAAATGGGAATACCCAATTTTCAGCCACTTATCTGAGCACAATGCAGACAGACAAGATTGGGGGATATGGAGAAAGCTAGTTACAAGGTCTGCACATGGGCATATTTTTGTGTCCAGCTATTGGTTCTGTAGGTTGTCTCAGAATCCCCCACATTTAGAAATGGCATCAAAATGCTTCAGGGACTATAGAAAATGAAATAAAATATACCATTTGTTTAGAAGAGCGTCTCACTTTGATACTCATCAGGCAGCATCTGTGCTCATGACTAACCTGCTAACCCATTAACTATTCTCATAATGATAAGCATAGTACCTGCTTCAAAGGTTCACCAAAAGTTTTCAGGTAGGAATGTGGCATGGTAAAAGAACAGGCCTTTGAGACAGAAAGAGTTGGATTTGAGTCCAGCTTCACCACTTACTTAGTGTCATCTCTCTGTAGGTAAATGACTAAATCTTATTTCTGTTTCCTCATCTCTAAAGTGGATATAATAGCACTGAATTCATGTAGTCATGCAGGGGAAATGAAATCAGGTGTAAAAAGGCATATAGCAATAGAAAGCCTGAAAGTAATAAGTGCTCAAGAAACAGGAGTAGCTTTCTAATTTAGCTCATTTTGAATTGAAATCTCTGTTAGTGGATGAAGGACATAAGGACTTTTAGCAACTGTGATCACTTTCTCCTATGAAATTTATGCACATTGCATTTAAAGTCTATTTTAATTTCATGGCAACTGTATACAACCATGTATTATCTCTTGTGTTATTTATTGTTTCAATCACATGACTCATTAGTTACACACTTAACCATACTAGGTAATTGTCTCCTCAGCTGAATGAAAAGTCCTTGTGCACAAGGGCTATTAGCATCTTTTACACATGTACTTTTAGGGTATATTTAGAGTGTTCACTATATATTTTTCTAGTGATTAAAACTTTTTTAAAATTTTTTATTGTTATGTTAATCACCATACATTACATCATTAGTCTTTGATGCAGTGTTCCATGACTCATTGCTTGTGCATAACACCCAGTGCTCCATGCTCTAGTGATTAAAACTTAAATAACATGATAAATACCTACGATCAAACCATGATACCATGACTTTTTTTTTTTTTTGAGGGCAGGAACTACAGTGTACAGGTACTTACTGAAGGTTTGATATATGTAGGACATTGTCTTCATAGAATAGTTCTTCCCATATCATTGGATGCTGTTTTGATCTTGCAAATTTTATCATTCCTAGGATGTACCATTGTGTCTTCTTGCACATAGAAAATATTCTATATATGTCTGATGCATAAGTGAATAGTCTTAGACAGTATAAATGTTGGTGAAATTGAAACATGGGAGTATAACTCTATGAATTAAGAGGGATATACATATAGTCAAGGGGAAAATATGGTTATAGATTATCTAAACAGCTTCAGGCAGTCTAGGTCTTATAGAGCTCTTCTAGCTTGGTGGGGCAGATATATGATGTTATGTCATTCAGGTAAAGTGGGTGCCAAACAGCGGACCATTCATCGTGACAAGCTAACTCCCAAGAGTCTAATAAAAAACTATGCTTAAACCTCTGCTGAATACTCCATGGGGTAAAAAGAAAAGAAATGGTCATTTGAAATTATTTTAGGATTTGCGAACTTGAAACAAACATGTTGGTGCCAGTTGTTCACTAGCTATAGGCGTCCTCAAGTGAAGAGGTCCTACCTTGCACCTGAAAAACAATTAGTCTCATGATTCATGAACATTTACCTTACAGTTCTATGAAATTGTGGCTCTGTTGTGGGTGGTGGCAGGAGCATCTTGGAAAGTAAACAATTCCTTGAATTCAGTTGTTCAATATTGTGCTTTGGGGAATATCAGGGTAAATTCTACACACACACCTACCCTCTAAGAACTTAGAACTTGGTAGGGATGCAGATATATGTACAAATAACTCAAATATAAAGTAGACTGATAAATGAGACACAAAATACGTCTTAGTAATTATGACTTACTTATTACTTTACAAAAGGCAAAACTTTTGCCCCACTATTCACCTTGCCTATTCTGATTTCTCACTACTCCGCACTCAAAAAGATTATTAATAGCTTGAAGATTTTAAGATATCAATAAACACCTTTTCAGTTTCTGTATGGAAGATCTTGATCACACTTAGCATCTGAGCCTCTACTTTACTAAATATACAATCTTACTGATGGCTCATATTAGTCACATGCAATAGTATTAAAGTCCTAAAATTTCTAGTAAACAAGGAGTTTCCTCTAGCAACATGATAAATGGTCCCAAAACTGCCACTTATGATCACTAGACCTTTTAGGACTTCTTGTTGCTTTGGTAGTGTTCTTAAAAAGGCACTCCTCTCCACCCAGCCTCAGGGGAACTCAGGCAGACAGACTCCCACTATTAAAAGACTCCCGTGGGACTTTCTGGATATCTTAGCTGCTCGTCTTCCCTGATCTTGTGCTTCTTAATGCAGCACAGGAAATAATGAACTTGTGGATGTAAATTTATTCTCTGTTCCTATAAGCTAACCTAGGGATGATTCTGTTTGTGGAACCCCAAACAGATTTACCCCAAACAGATATTCTGACAGTCTTTCTCTCAGGACCAGACTTTGCAATCTCCTTGGTTTGTTTTGTTTTGTTTTGTTTTGTTTTCCAATGAAAAAAAAAAAAAAAAGAGGCCCACAGAAGTCAATTGTTTTGGCTAAAGTCACAGTGTTTAGAATAATTGAAGAGTTTTTTTGGTTTTAGACTCCAAATAATAGGAATAGAATGTAGAATATGATGTTTCTATCCCTGCAAAGAACCATTTTGTACTTTTTTTGTTGTTGTTGTCCAAATGATGCTGTTACCTATTCCCATAGGCAATTTCTGATCAGTGAAGAACAGAGTTGGAATTTAAGAAAGGAAAATCTAGATCTGCAAATGCCTGGATCAAACTCAGGTAATAGCAACATAATGGCCATAATCATATTTTATCCAATGGAGGGTTGAAAGCATCCCAGTACAATTTCTGGGAACAAAAAAATGGATACAATATGGGCCTGGCATTTACAGTATTAATATCTCCCAGCATGATTGTGTATGATCCAGGAATCCACTTTTAGGGATCTAATTCTGCCAATAAATAGCTGGATGACCTCACCAAGTCACTTAATTTATCCAAATCTCCATTTTATCATCTGTATGAGAGTGAGACATTCTCTAAAGTTTTCATTTGCTCAAAATCCTATGACTGGTTTAGGGTTTCCTCTTTGCTGAATGTTGGTAGTTTTATATGTCCATCAACTGTCTGAAGCAAAACGAAATGATTTTAGAATTGAAATCACTTTGAGCTCCAGGAAACTACATTTTTTCCAAAGTCAAAAGCAATCTGGCCTTTTCACTCAATTATCAGAAAGTAATTGGGGTGAGAGTTAATACCTTCAAATAGAAGGAAGAAGGTATTCTGGTCGGGTTGCCAGTTTACTCTCCATCTCAAGGCAAGTGAATATAATGCACGTTGGAATATGCATTTGCCAACCAGATTGGTTTTCTTCAGAGACCTTCACAGGCCTCAGATACACCGGTCAGTAGACAACAGGTTGTTATCCTAGAAATGCCCATAATCAGCTGCCTACTTCTTCCTCAAGTCCCACATGGAAATCAATGTGATGGTGATTTAGTAAAAACACACGGACACAAACCTCCTTTTTTTTAAACCCTCGGAAAAAAAAAAAAAAAACCCAGGAACTTTTATATGAAAAAACTGTTTTGTAAATTTCCCATTATAAAACAAACTTCCAGATTTCATTAGCACTGAATTTGGTCTTGGTGCACGTATGTTTTTCCCCTCTTTTAGAGGCATTTAATCTCTCAGGGTCAAGTACTTTCAAATAGCCGCTATCTCAACTTATAATAAAAGACACTTTTTTTAGTAGAAGAAAAAGTCTGCTATAAATCTCTCTCCTGTTGACAGGCAGAACATCTTCAGAAAATGAGAGAAAGATGCCCAAGCGCTCCTCTTTAAAAAACCCCCCAAAAACAAAAATCTGATTCTGTTATTTTCTATAGCTATAAGTCTGCAACAAATTCATTTTTGAACAACAAAAAAAAAATGGGGGGAGGGGTCCAAGGAATGAAATTATACAAACTTGTTCCCTATTTTTGAAGATGGAAATAAATTTAATGAATAAGCAATCAGCTTGATGAGCAAACTTGTATAATAGACCTGCTTTGTGCTAGTCGCAATTCTGGACTTCACAAAGACACAAGAACCCATGAAGTATCGTAGTCCCCAATATGGGGTTCATTACACAGCTCTCATTTTCATATTTTCATTTAAAAATTATCATAATTTTTCAAAAATGCTTACTGATACCCAGATTCCAATACTGTGTGACTAGAAGAGGCATGATACATAGGATATCTATCTGTAATATATAATGATATACTATATAAATATATGATACTGCTAGATATAGATCTACTTGTAAGTCATGCAGTGGGAGGAGAAAACATGCTGGCTTAGAGATAAAGATGACAATGAAAAGGAGTTCAGTGTGGCACATGGCAAGATGATCATACATCTTCAAGCACAGAATATCCTGGATATAATTGGTGATCCCTTCCCAGAAGGATGCATCTATATTATAACACTTTACCCTGTTTATGAAGAGAACTAGAAATGGCAGGTGTGGCTTGAAACAGTAGGTCATAGAAATGACCTATTGAGTTCCTATTGGTTATTGACCAAATTAATTCCTAATATTAGAGACATCCATTCACAGTGAGGAAGGAAAATGTGGGGGTGGGGAGGAGAAAAACAATACAAAACAAGGTGAGAAAAAAGAAGCTGCTTAGACTGTGCTAGCTGTGCTCTAATCCCTGAGTTAGGGACAGAGATGGATGAAACTAACACATCCTCTGCCCCAAGTCTTGCCTAATGTAGCATGATCTAGTTGCATGTCTTTTCCAGCAAAATCTTCTATTAAGGTTTTTGATGTGAGCTTCCTCATCACCCTGAAATCTGAAGAATTCAATGGTCTGATTCTTTGTCATCAGGTTGAACCCCACTGAGAGAAAAACTCACTTGTGAGGCTGCAGATGCCATTTCAGCCTAGCCCATACTCATCAAAGGTGAATACCTTGGCTCATTGACTTTTTCTAAGGAAGTGACATTCCTATTTAGTATTCACCTACTTGAAGTTTTCATGAAAAGCATTAAAGCCACCTGTCCAAAGTTTGTACCTAGAGAAAAGTGACACACTGAAAATTAATAATGACAGGTAGAAATTAATAATGAAAAGGCAGAAAAGGAAAAAAAAATCAAGGTTTACTCAGATTTGGCTTTTGGTAGCCTCTCCGTCTTGCTATTCAGTAGCTATTGTTCATACAGCCTTTTGGTCACCCAAATAAATGAATACTTGGATTTAAAAAGATGCTAAATGGGGGTGGCAGTCTCTTTTACATATCAAAACTAAATTAATGCCAGCACTTTTCTAAAGAAAGACCTCATTTTTTGCTTAAGTTATTCAATGTACAAAAACTCATGTACCTTCAGTGTTTTAGGAATAGATTTACTCATGCACTATATTGATATATCACAGACCACAAGCGCCAGTGGCTTGCCAGTATATGTAAGTTGTATCTGCACACGCCACTTTGCATAGAAATTCTTTTTTTTTTTTAAAGATTTTGTTTATTTATTTGACAGAGAGAGACACAAGGAGAGAGGGAACACAAGCAGCGGGAGTGGGAGAGGGAGAAGCAGGCTTCCCGCTGAGCAGGGAGCCCAATGTGAGGCTCGATCCCAGGACCCTGAGATCATGACCTGAGCCGAATTCGGGCAGACACTTAACGACTGAGCCACCCAGGCACCCCTGCATAGAAATTCTTAAAGTTACCTCCAGCTAGAAGCTGACTGAATAAATAATGGTCAGGAAATTCTTGGAGAAAAACCAAATGTTTAGGGATTGGAGAAGAGGTCTTAAATACCACATTTTATGGCTGTCTTACTCAAAATGTATTGCCATGCCCAGTTTAGCTATAAAATAACACTGAAAGTGTTGTCTTTTGTTTCTGCTACTTGCAAATCAACCACTCCGTTCTCTTCAAATAATAGTAATGATAACCATTTAGTATTTTCCCAGGCTTTCAGCTACATAATGAACATGTCCTATCTCATAATGCTCACCATAAGCCTATGATGTTGGTAATATTATACAAATGAAGAAACTAAGGAAGAGAGAAATTATATAATTTGCCCAATATCATGCAGTAGTAAACAGGTAGTTTGGCTCCAGAACTCGCTTTTAAACAGAACACCATCCTTCACTACCTGACCTTCACTACCTGACCGTATCTATTGATTAAATATAGAATCTTTAGTTTGTCACTCAAAACTTTAAGCCTTACTTTAATTGAC
This sequence comes from Neomonachus schauinslandi, assembly GCF_002201575.2. Classification (NCBI taxonomy): domain Eukaryota; kingdom Metazoa; phylum Chordata; class Mammalia; order Carnivora; family Phocidae; genus Neomonachus; species Neomonachus schauinslandi. Next base: position 34,351,801 of record NC_058409.1, on the reverse strand, counting down.
CCTTCCAGATTTATCTCTTGTCTTTCAAAACTTCTCCACACAGATCCCAGACTCTGGCCAAACTGGGACTGGCTGTTACCCCAGACATTCTGAACATTTCCATTTCTTTTTTTTTTTTTTTTTTTAAGATTTTATTTATTTGCGAGAGAGAGAATGAAAGACAGAGAGCATGAGAGGGAGGAGGGTCAGAGGGAGAAGCAGACTCTCCACCGAGCAGGGAGCCCGATGCGGGACTCAATCCCGGGACTCCAGGATCATGACCTGAGCCGAAGGCAGTCGCTTAACCGACTGAGCCACCCAGGCGCCCTGAACATTTCCATTTCATAACTTTAGTATTTCCTCAATTTAAAATGCAGTCACTTATTAAGGGCAGAGGGAAAAGTGAAAGAAGCGAAACCATTTTAAAACATATATAGATATATAATAATTAATAAAACTAACACTGATCAATTACTATTTGTCAAGAACTGTATTAATCATTATTAAACATTATAACAGTTTTTTTGTTAAGAGAGGCAGGCAACATTTAGCTTTAAAAAGGTTCTTCCACTGTGGAAATTAATAGACATCTCAATCTCAACATTCCAAAATTGAGATTTCTCTCTAATAGTCTTCCCTCTTTCAGAAATGGTCATTAAATGCTTCTAATTTTGGAACAAAAACCATGAAGGCATCTTGGACTCATCCAATTAATTAGCAAAGCTGGAGGCCATTTCTCACCTTCTTCATTGCTAGTACCAAGGCCCAAGTCATACTCCACCCTGCCCAAATAATTGCAGTGGCCTCTTCGCTGACCTCTCTGCTTTCAACCTTGTCTCTCTGCAGGCTATTTTCAACACAACTGTCAGAGGGAGTCTGTGAATATGAAAGTCAGATGATATTATTTCTCTGTCCAAAACCTTCCATTGCTCTCTTATCTCAGAATCAAAATCAAGGTCCTAACAATGTCATATAAGAGTTGACCCCATGTAGCCCACTTGCCTCTCTGCTTTTCCTGCCAAGTTCCTGCTTCAGCCACAGTAGCCTTCTTGCTGCTCCTTGAACACTCATGCCTACTCCACCTCAGGCCTTTGCTCTTCCTGGCCCTTCTGCATAAAATACATTCTTTAGATATCCATAAGGATTTCTCATTTGCCTGTTTCAGGACTTTACTGAAATTCCATCTTGTCAATGAGGTCACCTTCACCTACCCTCTCTAAAATGGCAGCACTACCCCCAACACTCCCTTTCTCCATTCTCAGCTTTATGCTTTTCCGTAGTACTTACCCACCTCCACCATACCATAGATTTCAGTTATTTCTTTGGCTTAAACCAGAGTATGATTCTCCAAACTAGAATGTAAGCTCCATAACAGCAAGATTGTTGGTCTGTTTTATTCATTGCTGTGTTCCCAATACTTTGTAATAGGAGCTCAATAAATATTTATGCCTCAGATGAAGATTCTGAAATTCACAAGCCTCCTCCTGAGGTCAGTCATTGAGCATGGAAATAGCCCAGGCACCGTTCTCCAGACCAAAGCTGGAACCCTGGGTGGATTGGGAGAGGGGCAGTTGGCAAAAAAGATGGCAGGAAAATTAGAGAAGTGTTAGGAAGGCTTGTGAGAGAAGGCACTCTTGGATTCCCACTTACAAAAACACTGATTTGGTAAGGAAATAAAGTCATGTTCTACAACACCTCCTAGACTTTATGTACATTCACGATCAGTAAGATTGGTTTGTTTTTATTGGTTTGCTGGTAATGTACTATGTATAAATTATCCTGTGACAGAGGTAATAATACTAATCATAATCATGGCAATAATGGCTAGAATTTATTGAAAACTGTTGCAGTTATTACTAATAACTAACTATCCCACAATCAGCTTAAAACAACCATTTATCATATTCATAGATTCTACAAGTCAGATGGCATAGTGGGATAAGTTTTTCTGTGCTTCATAATGGCTGGATCCTCAGCTAGGAAAACTTGATTGCTGGGAACTGAAATCAAGTGAAGGTGTCTTTATTCACACAACTGGCAGTCAATGCTGGCTGTTGGCTGGGACTTCAACTAGAACTTTTGACCAGGCACCTACTTGTGGTCTATCCATGTACCTGGGCTTCCCTACGGTAACCAGGATTTTTCCATGGTAACTCGGTGCTCCAAGAGGGAGTATCCCAGCACACAAGGCAGAAGCTGCAGTGCCTTTCATGACCTAGCCTTGGAAGTCACAAAGCATCATTCCACCGTATTCTGTGGCCAAAGTAATCACAAGTCACAGAGAGGACATGAACCCCACCTCTTGATGTCAGAGTAGCTGGTCACATTGTGAAAGGACGTAGAGGATGGAAGATATTGCTCCAGTCACCTCTAGAAACTATGATAAGCATTTTACATAATTATCTAATTTAATTCTCATAGAATCCCAAGTTAGATAGTCCGCATTATCTCAAATTTAAAGTAAAAGAAAACTGAACAGCAGAAAGTTCAATGATTTGCTCAAGATCACATTGTGGACATCTGCTGTTGCTGAGAGCCGGGTGAATGTATAACTAACTCCAGAGTTCGTGCTCTAACTGATATATATTCTCCATGGCCAGGGGAATCTCAATAAACAAAATGATGTGAGATTGGGGCAATAACGCAGAAATCACAGGGACTGAAAAGGGGAGATGAGTAGGAAAAGAAAGAGAAAATCAGTAGGGGCTGGGCACAATGATGGTACCTGGTCAATGTTCAATTATCATTTAGCGATGATGTTAGTTGTGTGAATAAAGACACCTTCACTTGATTTCAGTTCCCAGCATAGACAATCCAATTCCTCCAATTCCTCCTAAGTTAACACAAACTAAATATTTAAAATTTAATTAAAAAATCAAGCACCTTCAAAGTTCCATACTATCCATTTCATTCCATTATATTTTAAACGTTTTGAAGAAAGAATCTGATTGTTTGAATGTTCTCAATATTTTGCCCTTTAAATTTAGTGGATGTAACTTAATCTATCCATTTAGGGAATGTAACTCAATGCCAAATTTGGCTTGATTTTATCCTAATGACTTCTGCAAAATCGCTACCATTTATTCATTGAGCAAATAGAAGTAGTCTGATGATTTTTTAATGCTACCTGGAATTATAATCAGTGCCTTTTTGATAATGTTCTCCTGGGCATAAACTTACAGGTCCTGCTCTGTATTGAAAAGTTCACATTAAATTACTCTTCTCTATGAACATAACGGTAGAAAATGGAATAGTCAACCAGCTGATAGGAAGCCTGCTGGAGACCATCTCTCTGCCCTCATGTCACCTGATCTCTGGAATACAGCATCCCCATAATTCCATTCCCCAGCACATTTCAACAGCTCCCCCAGTGTCCTTGAGATGAAGAGCAGAATACTCAACATGGCCACAAAGCCCTGCAGGGTCTGGTCTCTGCATGTCTCTCAACCCCACCTGATGCCCCACTTCCTAGTTGCCTCTATCTTCCAGACATTCTGAATTTCTTTACTGTCTTTGAACATGTCAGTCTTCCTCTCACCTCAGACTTTTGCAGATGGTATTTCTTTGAACTGGAATATTCTTACTTCCTCCATATATCTTGCCAAACCCTCCATCCCCTCAAATATGATCTTAAAGTTATAGTCTTTTCTTCAAGGTTTCCATCACAATGTGACTTCATATTTATTTTAGTGGCTTCATTGATTAATTTCTATCCCCCTCAGTAGATAGTAAGCTCCTCAAGGGCAAAGATTGTGCACGTATTTGCTTTGCAATCCCCAGCATCCAGCACAATGCCAGGCCCGTTATTCAGTAATTACTTATTAAATAAGTAAATGGAGGAATAAACGTTAAAATGAATAAATAAAAAATTATAATGCAGGTTTTTGAGAGTCTCAATCAGTTTTCTTAAAAGAATCATCATTAGATAGTTAGTGAATATAGGTCAGAAGTAAATATCCAGAATAAAACATGCAGAAAAAAGGGATTTTTTTTTAAAAAATAGAGAAGAACCAAAACAATATGATCAGATCATACTGCATTTTTAAAAAATAACCTCACTGAAGAGGGTAGAGGGAAAAGGTGCTGACCTAAGTAACTCTGGAAATGAAGGGAGTTTGTAAGACCAAAAGCTAAGGAAACTGTACATAAACACTGTTCTCTAGGTGGTAAAGTTGTGTCCTGTGGGGTACAGGTTAACAGTTCTGAATTTACTACACATCCGTACCAGAACTGAACAGTTAAGTAAGTGGAAAGCAGATAGCAGGAACCGGTTTCTCACTGTTAAAGAGAGAGTTTACAGATAAGCAAGGGGAGGAAGCTAGAATGATCCACATAGTAATGGATTAGAGAACTGGAATCATCAAAATGAACTCATATTTAGCTTAATATAGTTATAGATGGTTACACGACCTGTATAATATTTACATGTATACCATATAACATTTATAGGTATGTATACATACGTGGTTAGTATACATATGTCAGATGACAGAGACTAGAAACAATGTCACCCAAGTAGCAATAAGCACACCAAGCACCCAGATCTTGATTTCTAATACCATTATCCAATATAAGAAACCAGGACCTCTTCATAGAAATGGTTGATCCTGGGACTGGAATAGGAAATATTCAAAATAAGCCTGGGAGGAATTTATAGATTTATAGTACCCCAAAATAATGAAGTGTTCACACACACACACACACACACACACACACACACAAATACACAAATAAAAAACCCACACGGATGGTGGTATGTCAAAGGAACACAAAAGCCAAATAAAAGAGTTCCCAAGGGCCAAAGCTGGGATAAATTGAGTAATTTAAACTAAATAAAGTATAATGCAAAGTTGCATTATAACTCCAACTATAAAATAAATGTCTGCAACATAAATAAATGATTGAATAAAGAAATAAATGGGAAAGAGACAAATCTTCTGTGCAGAAGAATTCCAAATAATTTATGTAGATATCCTTCCCTTGAGGAGAAGTATAACTCTTTACTCCATAAGAGTGAGGTATGGTGACTTCAAAGAATACAGTGTGGAAAGGGGGGAAAAAAGCATAGGTTTTTAGCAGAGAAACTTGATAACCTCAACATTAGCCAAATGATCAAGGTCAAGATCAGAGTGATAAGTTATGTTGTTAGTGGGTACTCTGGAGATGGCATGACAAAAATGGCAGGTTACCTCTGTGGACTTTCTCCCAAAAGCCCACAGCCCTAACCTAATCATGAGAAAAATATCAGCCAGGAGGACTCAAAGGAAATGAGATGACCAAATGTAATCTGGAATCCTAGAACAGAATAAGGACACTAGGTAAAAAGCAAGGGAATCTTAATAAATTAGGAGCTTTAGTTAATAATAATGTATCAATATTGGTTCATTAATAAATGTGGACTGTATAAATAATTATGGTGAGATTTAACATACAGTTAGAATTAAAATATGTGACAATAGCAGAATATTAGATGGGAAAGTGACAAATGCATTACCTAGGGGGAAAAGGAATTGTCTATGGCTTATATTATTTATCTAATAATAATAATGACGATGATGCTAATATGGTATTATGGTGAAATGCCTATTATTTTCTATGAAAAGTCACCTGCTAAGGACTGGATTGTTTTATAGACAAGACTAACATAAATCCTGTCTGTAAACTAGAATGTTGGTACATGGTCCACAGGTAAGTAAGGAGTTCCTGGTCTTGGAAGTACAAGCAATGCATTTTGCTTTAATATCTTTTAATACTTAAAATAGCAAGCTTATAAAACATAAAACACATTTTTGGGGCACCTGGGTGGCTCAGTCAGTTAAGCATCTGCCTTCAGCTCAGGTCATGATCTCAGAGCCCTGCATCGGGCTCCCTGCTCATTAGGGAGGCCTGCTTCTCCCTCTCCTTCTACCTGCAGCTCCCCCAGCTTGTGCTCTCTCACTCTCTCTGTCAAATAAAGAAAGAAAATCTTAAAAAAAAAAAAAAAAAACATAAAACACATTTTTTAAAATGTGGTCCCTTAAAAAAAAAAAAAAACAACTCTTGAGATTGCCAGCTCTTCTTCTGAATTTATAAATTTCAACTTACAATCTTTAAAGAAAGTGGGTAAGGTGGGGTACAGTTGTATACTGTTCCTCCCAAGAGCACAATGAAAATCTTAAATTCACAATTGCAACATGGCTGCCATATCATATCATAGAAGTGGCACCAGCTAAATGAAGCAAGACAGTGAAATGAGATTCTTTTCACGTTTCATAGAACACAGGGATTTGTGGGGGGTTTCCGTGGGGGATAAATACTGAATGTAATATTTCAATCATACCAGAAAGAACACGAGTTAATATTTCATAGATACTTAATCCACTCATTCAGAGATGGTAATGCAAATGTTCAAATATTTATGGTTCGTAGGCAAAACACGGTATCCTGAATTATTGTATTGTACTCTCTTATGCCACTGACTTACAATTCATTTCAGATCAAGTAACCAGAAAATCGCTGTATTCAACAGGGGAGCACTAGTGATAAAGTCTATACTCACAATCCTTTCATTTTTATTCACACACAAGCCTTACTTGCCTCCTTGAATAAAATTAAAACATCCACAAAAGTCAATGATTAAGAAAGGGATTAGTGTAAAAAGTAGTGTGCCTTTAATTGATCTGATTGCAATTTCCTATCTACTTTGTGTGTAAAATTCAAAGGCTCTTGTGAAAAGAGTGCTTCTTCTGTAATATCCTGTTATTCCCAGACATGAGTGCCTTTAATATAATCTTTCCACCTCAACCATAATGAAAGTTGCATGTCGGGTTTTCATCCCCAACCCTTAATGCTCCTGAAAAGTGTTTTGAGAACATGAGTAAGATCAGAGAGGAACTGCATTATCTGGAATGCTTTTTACTCATTTAGTGCCCTTCTTTCCACCACTATCCCCAGGCTATCAAGGCAGAAAATCAAGTTCAGACAACAGCTTAGACCCTACAGAGTAAATTTCAGAGTCAAGCACCATGCATGACTTGACAGAGGAATCTGTCCTCTTCTACACTGTTAGCAACTTCAAAGAGTGGAGGGCGAGGTAGGGGAGCAGAGCTCATCACTTCCCCCGTCCAACGCCTTTACCCCAACCCAATTCTTTTCTTTTCAGAAATGCATTTCCTCTTCTATCTCCACACTGGCCTAAATAATCTAGCAGCATTCAGGGACATTTTAAAACCATATATTGTCATCAAGTATCCCTGGACATGAGGCACACCTCCCATGTCACATCACCTCTCTGGTATCATTTCCAAGAGTGCATAATCCCAGTCTAATCATAAGAAAACATCAGACAAACACAAACGGAGACACAATAGACAAAATAACTGTCCAGCAACCTTCAAAAGTGTCAAGGTTCCAGGGGCGCCTTAGTGGCTCAGTTGGTTAAGCCTCTGACTCTTGATTTGGGCTCAGGTCATGAACTCAGGGTCATGAGATCAACACTGGGTCGGGCTCTGCGCTGAGTGTGGAGCCTGCTTAAGATTCTCTCTCTCCCTCTCCCTCTGCCCCTTCCCACCCCTGCTCATGTGCGTGCGCACTCTCTCTCTAAAAAAAAAAAAAAATGTGTCAAGGTTCCAAAAGACAAGGACAGGCTGAAGCGCAATCACAAACTGGAGGAGACTACAGAGACATGGAGACTAAATGCACTGTTGCAACCTGGACTGGATCTTAGAACAAAAGAAGGACATTAGAGGAAAACTGGTGAAATCCTACTAGGCCCTGTACATCAGCTAATTGTATTGTACTAAGATTAATGTCTTAGTTTTGGTACATGTTCTATGATTATGTAAAATGTTAACATAAAGAAATGGTGGATGAAGGGTACTGAGAATTTGTATTTTTTAAACTATTTTATTAGATGTAAAATTTTTTATTTTTTTTTTAATTTTTATTTATTTGACAGAGAGAGAGAGACAGTAAGTGCAGGAGCACAAGCAGGGGGAGCGGGAGAGGGAGAAGCAGGCTTCCCGCAGGGAGCCCGATGTGGGAGTCGATCCCAGGACCCTGGGATCATGACCCTAGCCGAAGGCAGACAATTAACTACTGAGCCACCCAGGCGCCCCTAGATGTAAATTATCTCAAAATTTAAAAATTAACTATTAAAAAGACAAAGAGAAAAAAAGCCACCGTATATTGTGATAAGGAAAGAAGGAAGGAAGAGAAGGAGGGAGGAAGTGAAGGAAGGAGAGAAGAAAGAAGGAAGAAGGAAGAAAGGAAGGACAGAGAGAGGGAGGGAAGGACGGAAGGAAGATTCTCATTTAAAGAGATATCCAGGAAGTTTGAAAAATGCTGACAAATTCCTCAGTGGATGTGAGTCATCCATTTGAAAACTTTCGAATGCACACAGAGTCGGATGACATAATATGGTAGTTAATAACACAGACATTAAGATATAGCTTAGTTTAAGACCTGGCTTGACCACTTATTAGCATTGTCTCTAATGACACATTACCTTATCATCTGAAATTAGTTTTTCTCATATGTAAAATAGGGATGTGAATAGTACCAAATTCATAGGTTTTTTATGAGGATAAAATGGAGTCATACACATAAAGCTCTTAGCACATGTCTGGCATATAGAAAACATTTAATAAATGGAAGCCGTTAATATTAGCACAGAAACTGGCACTAAAGATTAGTAATTCCCTCATTCCATTCAGCCTTATGCAAATTTTGTCCATCCTCCAAGCGCCAGTGGAAGCTCAATGTCTTTTTAAACCTATGATAAGTTCTCTAACCCATTTTGCTTATGATGTGTGTACTGTGTAATTATCATTCATTATCATTTTATGTTTGGTGGTCATAGTCCATCAGTTAGACTATATGATCCTTGATGATAAAGACCACCTTGTTTCTTCTTATATTTTCCTTGGCATCAAGGTCGAGTAGGTATTCAGAAAGGCAAGCTAGTTTATGATTATGCTATTTTAATGTTTTTAGGGGTATCTGGTACCACCATGGATTCAATCACTGGGAATTTAGAGGCCTGTCAAAACAGGAGTTGAGGAGGTAAACATATCCTCAGAAGCCCTTTAAAAAAGAAATAAAAAGTCTTTCAGAATCTTCTTCACTCCAAATGCAAACTAAATTAGATAGTTCACTACTGTCTCTGGGGTTTATGTCATGTGTTTTTCTCTTCTAAAGAAGGCACTTTCAAATAAAGTCTCTCAGGGACTTCCATAGACACATTTCTTTGGCTGAAATCCATTCTCCCAGGATATTTATCCAAAATTCTTAATAACTTCCACATTCAGATACCATGACCACAGACAACACCAAGAAGAAAAACATCATTTCTTCTAACAATTCCCTTATATAGCATAATGGTGTCTTAAGTGCTAAATGGCTTCTTAAGTGCTTTTAAGTGTTTTGTTTTAATTGATTCTCATAAAAACTCTGAGAAGCTGTCTAGAAAATATTATTATCCCCAGTTTGCAGATAAGACAACTGAGGCCCAGGCTTGCCAAAAATCACACAATTAGGAAGTTGCAATTTTAGGTCTCTTGTCTCATTCATCGAGCATTTATTGAGTGTCTCCTATAGGCTTTCCTGCACTGTTCGCTCCCTCAGCTCACAGACCTGCTTCTGTCATAGCGTTGTGCTCATCATGAAGGATTACAGTCATCTACTTAATCTATTTAATCATCTGAGTCCTCCCCTGGACTGCAAGCTCCTTGCAGGCAAGCATCTGTCTTGACCCAGCTGTGTTCCTAGTACCCAGCACCACGAAGACACTCAATAAAGTACTTGTGGAATAGATGAATGGGGACAACTAAAAAAATGGTGCTAAAGGATATGCCAAAGAGAGCTCAAACTAATTGTTTTGGATGAATGCAAATGCCATCATCACTTTTGGAGATCTTCTCATCTTATAATCCAATTCTTCCCAGCAGAGAGACTGGCTGTTGGGAGATAATGCAGTGCACTCCTGGGGAAGGACAGAAGCCAGTAAGACTAAGTGATCATTGGAGAAGCATGAAATGAAGTCTGGTTACTATCACACTCTCCGTAAAAGCTTGTTTTATCTAAATAAGTTTTAATCCTGACTTTGTCACACTCCCTAGGCAACTCTCACTTCTTCCAAAATAAATAAATAAGTAAAAGGATAGAAGTGACAACTTTTGACTTGAAGTTACCAAACTAAAGGGAATTAATGCTCCTAAATGAAAGCAAGATGAACTCATTGACTCCCAGGATGGCGAAATACTGAGATTCTTAAGTGATTGAGAAGTCAGCCCCCGAAAATCTTCAAGAAGACAAGAGAAATCTATGTGACACATTCGCCTTCCTGAGCCTTTTTCAGTTGTAGCAGCCTATGTCTTACTTCTCTTCCTATCCTGCATTCTACATCAACATTATTGCTCCTATCTCCTTCATTGCAACATCTCCTTCTTTCAATTCATAGCCATTTGGTTGCACAAGCCCTACCTTCCGATCAGAACCATGAAACATTTGTGGAACTTGTAGTTTTTCAGAAAGTTGGCAGAGAGTTTGTTCTCCATAGTGATGGCATCAATTTCCCCATGTGGGAAAAATGCCAGTCGCTAGTAACAGTATCTGATGCTAAGCAACCGGAGTGGGTCCAGGAGGCTGTGTAGTGCCTGAAAAGAGCACCAAACAGGAATTCGAAGACACAGGTCTGCCCTTGACTCTTACAAACACTTCAATGTGACCTTGGATAAATCACCCAGTTTCTCTGATGTTCTATTTTATTTTCTCATCTCTAAAGTCACCATGGGCCCTTCTAGATCCTGTGTGCTAAGTTCTGCCGTGCTACTGACAGCTTTTACTGGGGATGGAGAAGGGTGGGGGTATGTGATTAGGAAACCTTGACAACCAAAGAGGTTTTCTTTCAGACAAATTAACAGTGTGGACTGTTCTTTCTCTTGTTCCAGAAAAACTGGAAAACAAATAGAACAGGTTTGGGGAGACAATCTGGGTCAACATGGAAGGAAATATGTATTAGTTAAAATCAAAGACCATGCCCAAAAAAGGATAAAGAATAAGAGGAGTCATTTGTAATCGCCAGAAAAACAAAAGTCACCAAAGAAAAAATGTGCATAGTAATTTATATTTAACCTGCTCTAAATAAAAATAACCAACAGATAAGTTCACTGTTTGGACCATCTGTATCTGATAAGCATAAGTTTAAATCCTGGCACCATCTGCTCAACTGGAATTTAATACCGTATCAATCTGCCAAATCACAATTATGATAGCAAGGACAGCAGCCTCATGGTGTGTGATCTAAATAGTGACCATTCTTTAATAGGATGAGAAACCAGAGCCAAACCAACTTGGATGGAAATTATTTTAGTGCTTTATGTTCACCCTGATTAAAACCAAATAGAGGCATGTAATTGGCAGAGCCACAAGCAGCCAAACTTTCAGAGTAGGAGAAACATTCTGAATAGGTGCTCAGAATACCAAAGAACCTAGCACTAAAGAGAAGGAACAAAGAAGATAGAGAATTAAAGTAGAGATTTAATAGTATATCTGTCCATCTATGGAAAGTCACTTGTACATAACCACCTGACCTACTGTCATAGATTAGTCATGGGGCATTTTTCAGTGGGGAGCAAGCAGGCAAGCCATTAAAACATACTCCAGTACTGAGATAGTGATTGCCAACATGAGAGATCCTTAAATTTTGAGACTTTTAAAATCATCTCATCCAAAAACGTTACAAATGAGAAAACTTGAGTCCCACAGGATTAAGCAACTTTCCCAGGTCACCACCCAGCTGGTAGCAGAACAAATCTTTCCCCCTGAACCAATGCTTATCCCATGATGCCTCCCCTAGAGTCCCAGCAGCTAAAGACATTTATACAGATCTTCCTCTTCTTACCAAATAACATCATGTGATTTTCAAGCCACTCACATTGTTGCCTTTCCTAAATTTCTCCACCTATCTTACTACACTAGAAGCAAGTTTCTCTAAGATAGTATCTTTCATAATTTTAGCTCTATTTAACAAAATGTGAGTTATTCATATTTTATCTCTACATCACTATAGGAGAGTTATATCCATAATTTTTAAGTAAGGGTGATTATAATAGCACAATCTCTATCATACTTGATTCTAGACATACCAGACTAACCACCAGTTCCATAGAACTCCCTGGAACCATCCCTTCAAAGATCTGTGCACATGCTGTTTGCACCTGCTGTTGCTTCCACCTGAATGGCCCTCCCCCATTCCACACCCCCACCAGCCCAACTCCTGCTCATCTTCAAAGACCCAACTCAAATGTTGCCTCTTCTTCAGAGCTTTCCCTGACATCATCCAAAAGGCAGAATTCATTTCTCCCTCTGCATTTTATTTGTTCTAGATCCAGTACTTACTAATTATCTGATAATTACTTATATTTGTGTTTGTGTCTCCACTAGAGTATTAGCACCTCATGGGCAGAGACAGGGTTTTATGTATCTCCAGCATCTAACAGTGCCTGGCATGCAAGGGGGCCTAGGTAAATGTTTCGTTGTCTAATGATGTCAATGCTGTAACAGAGTCATTGCCAAGATCTACACCATTTTTCTTGTTCTACACTCCAGACATTGACGATGACCTTTTGGTATAAAAATTACCACAGTCAGTAAGTATCGGGTAAAGCACACAACACTAAGAGTTGGGGGTATAGAGAAAGAGGGAAGATGTTCATTCTCTGAAGTTATTTCAATTCTTATGGTGGGTTTTGTGTCTTTTACAATAAAAGTCAGACATTAAAATGTTTCCAAAGGGCATGAGGCTCATTCCCACAGACATGAATTTTCAATAGTGAATCTAAAAATAACTGTCTGAAGTTTAATAAGGAATAGGGAATATTATAGTATAATTTTCTATCTAAAAAGCTAAAAAAAATCATTTCTATAATAATAATAATATAAAAAAGTAATATTCATTGACAGCTTACCATGATCCAGGCACTTCACTAAGCACTTCATATTCATAATTTCATTTAGCCTTTTCAGCAACTCCATAAAGTAGTTACTGTTACTATTCCCATTTTATAGATGGGGAAACTGAATCATCAAGAGTATAGGTAACTTGTATGTACAAGGTCAGACAAGAAATAAGTGGTAGAGTGAGGGTTTGACCCAGTCTAATGGATTCCATGGCTCCTGTTCTAGTTAAATACAAACTATAGAAACCAAGAGCTCAGTAAATTCACTGAAGCTCCTGGTGCTAATCAGGAGAGAGAGGACTTTAGCTTAGCCTTTCTTAGCTATGGACAGGGAAGCTACATGCTGGGAGAGGCTCTAGAACCTTCAAAGAATGGGGAAACATGAGACTTATATCAACCCAAAGGAACACATTGTTAAAAGGTTGAAATCACTTAATCAGTAGGCTAAGCTTTGTGCATAAAACCAAGATTATTGCCTATGTAAAAATGATTTCCCCCAAAGGCATAAGCTGAGAATGTTTTATTCCATCAGCTGGGTGTGCTTGTGTACTTTCACGGGTTGGAAATTGAGCTCGGCTTTAGTGAGGCTAGTGTGTATATTTTCTGGCAATTGTTTATTTATTGCTCATTGGACAGCTTTTAGCTTTCATCCAAACAGACAGTGATGTATTTCTGTTTTCATTAGGAGAGAGAGGAAAAGGCTGAGGTCCTTTAGGGAGAGATTGGTTTCTGGCCCATCTTATTTTTGATTGTAATAATTGTTGTCTGTGGAAAAGGAAAGGATTATGAGTATGGTTTATATATGTATTCACAACTTCTTAGTACAGTGCATTATAGTTTGCTGAGTGTTCTCCTATAGACATCATCTTATCTGAGCCACACAACAAGCCAGTGAGGCAGGTGGATTTTTTCCCATTGTTTGCAGGAAAGCCAGATTCAGTTTGCCCAGTGGCTTGCCTGGGCTCACAGAGCTGGTAAGTAGCACGACTGGGGTATGAAACTCTAGCCTGATTCCAAGTCTCGGAACTAAGCCAGCAACTATGTTCACTGGTCTTTGTGGTTTGAGTGAAGTTGCTTAGAAACTATCCCACTGGCTCAACACCTCTTATGTCACCCAAACAACTTGTGATCCCTGGGATGGAGAAGAAATACATGGTAAATATAAGTGATTCAACCGGGGCGCCTGGGTGGCTCAGTCAGTTAAGTATCTGCCTTCGGCTCAGGTCATGATGCCAGGGGTTCTGGGATCGAGCCCCACGTTGGGTTCCCCCCTCAAGGGGGAGCCTGCTTCCTCTCTCCCTACTTGTGCGCACGCTCTCTCTGTCAAATAAATAAATAAAATCTCTTAAAAAAAGTGATTCAACCAAGACAGACTGTATAAAAAAATTAATAAAATAAAATGTGTGAAGCTTTTATATATCACACTTCTCACGAGAGAGTTAAAACCAGAACTTTCTCTTATGTAGTAAGGCTGGTGAGTACCACTTTTAAAGATAAATAGCCAGAGTCTTTACTAAATAGGGAGGTTTGAAGAATTCATCTTGACTTGAATTTGGAACTTCCAAAGGCAACATCAAAGGCAAAAATAACTCATTTCCTTCCCATTGCTGAGACTTGGCTGCTGGTATGACACCTGTTTGGCATCACATGAGTGGGGACTATAAACGCTTCTGTACAGAAGCAAAAAACAATAGCTGAAGATTAGGTTTTTACAATAGATCATCTACTCCTACTGGTGTGTTTTTTTTTTTTTTATATTTTTTTTTTTACCTAAGCAGAAAATATTATAATTGTGTTTTAAACCTTGGAGACTTTTGTCTAATAAATACTGTGGTGTCCTAGGTGTAAAACAGATGCTGTAGAGATTCAGTGGAGAGTACTCATTAGTGTGTTTTAATTCTTCTTCTTTCCCTCCCCAGCACTGACTGCCAGAACAGGAGAGGATTTATCACAACCAGATAAAACTGGCCGACACAATTCAAACACCTGGGCAATTTTGCCTTATCTTGCTAGGTAAGCTAGGTTCTTTTATGTTCATTATCTGTCCTGTTTATGGAAGATCTAAAGTATAAAACAAGAAAAAGCTGGCTGCAACAATGGATTCCATTTAACGTACAAATAATGTAATAGCACAGTCCTTTGGGGACAGGACTATGATGGACAGCACCTGAAGCCATTATCACTAAATTCTTTGTTTTTTGCAATAAAATAAAAAGAGGTCGATGGGAAAAGAAAAAAACCCTCTGAGTAGGGCTGACATGCAAACTTCAGACATCTCTTCTTCCTTCCTTGTCTCTTCCCCAAATTTGGGAAGAAAGCTGTGATAGATTAGACTCCCTGCAGGTTGTAAAATTCAGATGGAAACAGAGTCGACCTTGATGGTGTCAAGCCCTCACAATGTAGATTTCAACATAATAAAATAATGAATTTAAAATGATAGCATCAGAATTTCTTCTGGGATGGAAGGAAAATGACAAAGATCACAGCCTGTGCCTACAAGAACAAAAGAAAAAATTTTTTAAACTTTAACTTTCACAACTGATGTCACATTCTTTTAACAGTTGATGTGGTTTCCTTTATGAGACTGGAAGCTCAATCACACTGGAAATATGGCAGGTACCTGCAAAGCACTTATCAAAATCTAGAAGACACAGTTCTACAATGAATGAAAAACAACTGTTCTGCCTGAAACAGCCTCCATGTTTCTAATCATGCATTAAAAAGTAACTACAGGGGTGACTGGGTGGCTCAGCCGGTTAAGCTTTCAACTCTTGATTTGGCTCAGGTCATGATCTCAGGGTCCTGAGACGGAGCCCTGGTATAGGGCTCTATGCTCAGTGGGGAGCCTAGGATTCTCTCCCTCTCCCTCTGCCTCCACCCCTCCCCACACTCTTCTCTCCCTCCTTCTCTCTCTCTCTGTCAAAAAAAAAAAAAAAGTAACTACAAAATCTCAGGGTCTACTGATGAATCTGTAAATGATGTCAGTGAGCAACATGAGGCTCCTTAAAATGGGACCCTCTAAAGCTTCACTTTGCAAGACAGTAACCATTTAGCTACAGGTGGCTATTGAGCATTGAATTATGGCATGTATAACTGAAGACCTTGATTTTTGAATTTTATTCGGTTTTAATTATTTTAAATTTTAATAATTGAGGCAATGAAAAACACGTAGAAATATATTGAAATGATAATATTTTTATGTATTGGGTTAGATAAAATATTTTACTCAAATTAATTTTACTTCCTTTTTACTCTTTTTTTTTTTTTTTGTAGCTACTAAAAAATTTTCAATTATATACATGGCTCGCTTTATGTTTCTACCGCCCTAAAGATGGCAGAATCTCCCTTAGGAATAGAATCTACCTTGGATCTAAGGGAGGAATCTATTTTAGATTCCATCGAAAGGTGTATATTTTCCAGAAGGAAAAAGACATGTGATAGCTTGGACTTCTGATAGCCTGGTCACATGTCACAAAAGCTGAGAGCCCAGGCTCTAGAAACCCATATCTCAGGTCTGAACCTTGGCTCTGCTTTTTACTAGTTGTGCAACCTTAGGAACGTTGCTTAACCACTTTGAGCCCATTACTTTGAGAGTTCAGAGAGTGAACAGAATATATTCAGCAAGTAAGTGCTCAGAATGTAACAGCTATTTATTGCTATTGTTGTCATTAGCAACAATTCTAAAATACTACTGTTGTTATTTGAAAATCATTTGGAGATGACCTAAAATTCCAAACATGAATTTAAGAAAAATTCTGATCTTGTAGACCACATATATGAATTTGCAAGGGAATAATAGTCTATCTTTTGGCAAACCATCAAGTAACAAGAACATTCAAAACTTGAGACTAGTTCCTTCTTCTTAATGAAGAAGGAATGATATGATTGGAAACCTTTGTCCTTTCTTTGTGTGGTTCTTCCATTTCCGGACCACTCCTGACACCAGACAGCAATGAAGGTATAGCAGAGGATGGGGAGGGACTTTTTCAACTTCATAGCTTAGCCTAATGCCCATCATATATAGGCAGTACTCACGGAAAGTGATTTAAGCCTATATGGCTTTGGCTCCTCCAACCTACATTATAGGAATACATACCACTGACTCTTATCACTAGATTAAAGCATAGAACGAAAGATGAGTCACAGGAAAGGAGTTATAATATTAGCATGAAATAGCAATTTGGGAGAACATATAATTTGTATGTGAATTTGCTTATCAATCTATATCCGCACTAGAATATAAGCATTACGAGAGCCGAAACTACATTCATCCTGAATCCCTAGTACTTAGAACATATCTGGTAGTGAGTAGGTGCTCAATAAATATTTACCAAATACATGAATGAAGAGACTCTGTAAGCCAAATAGCTTAAAGGAAGAAATGTATGACAATGGTCCAAAAAAGTATACCCCAAATCATAGATAACCTCAAAGTGTTCCATAAGCATCAAACAGCAGGATAGGCGGAGCAAGATGGCGGAGGAGTAGGAGACCTGGATTTCGTCTGGTCTCAGGAATTCAGCTGGATAGGGATCAAACCATTCTGAACACCTACAAACTCAACAGGAGATCGAAGAAAAGAAGAGCAACAACTCTCTCATCAGAAAAGCGACCACTTTCTGGAAGGTAGGACGTGCGGAGAAGTGAATCCGAGGCGATATTCGGGAGGATAGACGGCGGGGGGGGGCCTCCAGCGGCCGCTTCTGGCAAGTGATAGAGCCGCGGAGCACAAAATCGGAACTTTTAAAAGTCTGCTCCACTGAGGGACGTCACTCTGGTGGCTAAGCGGGGGGTGGAACCCTCTGGGACAGTGTGGTCTCAGGACCCATGGGTCACAGAAAGACTGGGAGCGCCTGAGTGTGGCAGAGCTCCCAGGTAACGGAGCAGGGAAGCCGGCTGCAGAGACGGAGCCCAGGCGCAGGCTCTCAGCTCAGGGTTGCCATAAACCGTGATCCGCGGCACAGTCGGGCCACTGCTCCTCCAGCAGGGACCCAACAAGCAGCAGACCCGGGGAGACTCACCTTCCTCCCCTGGGAGGAGCCGTGCGGGAGTGCGCCACAGGGATCTGCTGGGTTTGGAGACTCCACCCGGGGTCAGGTGCCAGAGATAGAAACGGGCGGTCACAGGCCGGGTGAGCACGGAGTGCGGCTGGAGACCGGGGAGACGGGAGTGACTGACGGCTTTTCTCTGGGGGCTCACTGAGAAGCGGGGCCCCGAGTTCTCGGCTCCTCCGGGGCGGAGATTGGGAGGCCGCCATTTTCACTCTCCGCCTCCAAAGCTGTACGGAAAGCTCGCAGGGAACAAAAGCCCCGGGGAGCAAACTTGAGCAGATTACTTAGCCGGGAGGGGGCAAGGGCGGGGCAATTCTGCCTCCAGCAAAGACATTTGGAAACCACAGCAACAGGCCCCTCCCCAGAAGATCAGCGAGAACAGCCAGCCAAGACCAAGTTTACCCATCAAAGAGAACGGCAGAACTCCAGCTCTAGGGGACTACTGCACATAGAATTCATGGCTTTTTTACCATGATTCTGTAGTCTTTCAAAGTTAATTTTTTTTAACTGTCTTTTTTTCTTTTTTTTTTCTTTTTGAATTTTTCTTTTTCCCTTTTTCAACCAACATCTTATCAATCCCTTTTTTTAAAAAAAAAAAACATTTTTATTTTTCATTTTTAGAGTCATATTCTATCCCTTCATAGTAGTTACCCGTATTTTTGGCTTATATATATAAGTTGTTCTCTCTTTAAAATTTTGAGATAGTTTCTTCTAACAGATAAAAATATACCCTAAATCTCTAGTATATGGTGTTTTCTATTCCCCTGCCTGATCACATCCTCTCCCTTTTTTTTTCTTTTTTTAAATCCTCTTCTTTCTTTTTTCAAACAACTTCTTATCAATTCCTTTTATAAAATTTTTTATAATTTCCATCTTTACAGTCATATTCCATCCCTTCATCATATCAACCCTTATTTTTGTACATATATAAGTTTTTTTTCTTTAAAATTTTGGGAGGCACTTTCTTCTAAAAGACCAAAATACACCCCAAATCTAGTGTGTGGCACTGATCTATATACCAGCCTGATTATATTTGATCACATTCTGGTTTTTTTGTTGTTGTTGTTTTGTTTTGTTTGTTTTTGTTTTTATCTTTATCTTTTTCTTTTTTCTCTCTTTCCCTTTCTTTTCCCACTGCTTCAGGTTTTTTCTGATTTGTTTAGAGTATATTTTCTGGGGATGTTGTTACTCTGCTAGCATTTTGTTCTCTCATTAATCTATTCTCCTCTGCACAAAATGACAAGACGGAAAAAATCACCTCAACAAAAAGAACAAGAGGTAGTACCGACTGCCAGGGACCTACTCAATATGGACATTAGTACAATGTCAGATCTAGAGTTCAGAATCATCATTTTAAGATACTAGCTGGGCTTGAAAAAAATATGGAAGTTATTAGAGAAACCCTTTCTGGAGAAGTAAAAGAACTAAAATCCAACCAAGTAGAAATCAAAAAGGCTATTAATGAGGTGCAATCAAAAATGGGGGCGCTAACTGCTAGAATAAATGAGGCAGAAGAGAGAATCAGTAATATAGAAGATGAAATGATGGAAAATAAAGAAGCTGAGAAAAAGAGAGATAAACAACTACTGGATCACGAGGGCAGAATTCGAGACATAAGCGATACCATAAGACGAAACAACATTAGAATAATTGGGATCCCAGAAGAAGAAGAAAGAGAGAGAGGGGCAGAAGGTATAATGGAGCAAATTATAGCAGAGAACTTCCCTAATTTGGGGAAGGAAACAAGCATGAAAATCCAGGAAGCACAGAGAACCCCTCTCAAAATCCATAAAAATAGGTCAACACCCTGACATCTAATAGTAAAACTTACGAGTCTCATAGACAAAGAGAAAATCCTGAAAGCAGCTCGGGAGAAGAGATATGTAACCTACAAGGGTAGAAACATTAGATTGGCAACAGACATATCCACAGAGACCTGGCAGGCCAGAAAGGACTGGCAGGATATATTCAGAGCACTAAATGAGAAAAATATGCAGCCAAGAATACTGTATCCAGCTAGGCTGTCATTGAAAATTGAAGGAGAGCTAAAAAGCTTCCAGGACAAACAAAAACTAAAGGAATTTGCAAACACAAAACCAGCCCTACAGGAAATCTTGAAAGGGGTCCTCTAAGCAAAGAGAGAGCCTAAAAGCAACATAGACCAGAAAGGAACACAGACAATATACGGTAACAGTCACCTTACAGGCAATACAAAGGCACTAAATTCCTATCTTTCAATAGTTACCCTGAATGTAAATGGGCTCAATGCCCCAATCAAAAGACACAGGCTATCAGACTGGATTAAAAAACAAGACCCATCGATGTGCTGTCTGCAAGAGACTCATTTTCGACCCAAAGACAACCCCAGATTGAAAGTGAGGGGGTGGAAAACCATTTACCATGCTAATGGACACCAAAAAAAAGCTGGGGTGGCAATCCTTATATCAGACAAATTAGATTTTAAACCAAAGACTGTAATAAGAGATGAGGAAGGACACTATATCCTACTTAAAGGATCTATCCAACAAGAAGATCTAACAATTGTAAATATCTATGCCCCTAACATGGGAGCAGCCAATTCTATAAGCCAATTAATAACAAAAGCAAAGAAACACATCGACAACAATACAATAATAGTGGGGGACTTTAACACCCCCCTCACTGAAATGGACAGATCGTCTAAGCAAAAGATCAACAAGGAAATAAAGACTTTAAATGACACACTGGACCAAATGGACTTTACAGACATATTCAGAACATTCCACCCCAAAGCAACGGAATACACATTCTTCTCTAGTGCCCATGGAACATTCTCCAGAATAGATCACATCCTAGGTCATAAATCAGGTCTCAACCAGTACCAAAAGATTGGAATCATTCCCTGCCTATTTTCAGACCACAATGCTTTGAAACTAGAGCTCAATCACAAGACAAAAGTCAGAAAGAACTCAAATACATGGAGGCTAAAGAGCATCCTACTGAAGAATGAATGGGTCAACCAGGAAATTAAAGAAGAATTAAAAAAATACATGGAAACCAATGAAAATGAAAACACAACTATTCAAAATCTTTGGGATGCAGCAAAGGCAGTCCTAAGAGGAAAGTATATAGCAATACAAGCCTTTCTCAAGAAGCAAGAAAGGTCTCAAGTACACAACCTAACCTTACACCTAAAGGAGCTGGAGAAAGAACAGCAAATAAAGCCTAAACCCAGCAGGAGAAGAGAAATCATAAAGATCAGAGCAGAAATCAATGAAATAGAAACTAAAAGAACAGTAGAACAGATCAACGAAACTAGGAGCTGGTTCTTTGAAAGAATTAACAAGATTGATAAACCCCTGGCCAGACTGATCAAAAAGAGAAGAGAAATGACCCAAATCAACAAAATCATGAATGAAAGAGGAGAGATCACAACCAACACCAAAGAAATACAAACAATTATAAGAACATATTATGAGCAACTCTATGCCAGCAAATTAAATAACCTGGAAGAAATGGATGCATTCCTAGAGATGTACCAACTACCAAAACTGAACCAGGATGAAATAGAAAACCTGAACAGACCTATAACCACTAAGGAAATTGAAGCAGTCATCAAAAATCTCCCAAAAAACAAAAGCCCAGGGCCAGATGGCTTCCCAGGGGAATTCTACCAAACATTTAAAGAAGAATTAATACCTATTCTTCTGAAACTGTTCCAAAAAAGAGAAATGGAAGGAAAACTTCCAAACTCATTTTATGAGGCCAGCATTACCTTGATCCCAAAACCAGACAAAGACCCCATCAAAAAGGAGAATTACAGACCAATATCCCTGATGAACATGGATGCAAAAATTCTCACCAAAATACTAGCCAATAGGATCCAACAGTACATTAAAAGGATTATTCACCATGACCAAGTGGGATTTATCCCTGGGCTGCAAGGTTGGTTCAACATCCGCAAATCAATCAATGTGATACAATACATTAACAAAAGAAAGAACAAGAATCATATGATCCTCTCAATAGATGCAGAAAAAGCATTTGACAAAGTACAGCATCCTTTCTTGATCAAAACTCTTCAGAGTATAGGGATAGAGGGTACATACCTCAATATCATAAAAGCCATCTATGAAAAACCTATAGCGAATATCATTCTCAATGGGGAAAACCTGAGAGCTTTCCCCCTAAGGTCAGGAACACAGCAGGGATGTCCACTATCACCACTGCTATTCAACATAGTATTGGAAGTCCTAGCCACAGCAATCAGACAGCAAAAAGAAATCAAAGGCATCCAAATTGGCAAGGAAGAAGTCAAACTCTCACTCTTTGCAGATGATATGATACTTTACGTGGAAAACCGAAAAGACTCCACCCCAAAACTGCTAGAACTCATACAGGAATTCAGTAAAGTGGCAGGATATAAAATCACTGCACAGAAGTCAGTGGCCTTCCTATACACCAACAACAAGACAGAAGAAAGAGAAATTAAGGAGTCGATCCCATTTACAATTGCGCCCAAAACCATAAGATACCTAGGAATAAATCTAACCAAAGAGACAAAGGATCTGTACTCAGAAAACTATAAAATACTCATGAAAGAAATTGAGGAAGACACAAAGAAATGGAAAAATGTTCCATGCTCATGGATTGGAAGAACAAATATGGTGAAGATGTCAATGCTACCTAGAGCAATCTACACATTCAACCCCATCAAAATACCATCCACTTTTTTCAAAGAAATGGAACAAATAATCCTAAAATTTGTATGGAACCAGAAAAGACCCCGCATAGCCAGAGGAATGTTGAAAAAGAAAAGCAAAGCCGGCGGCATCACAATTCCGGACTTCCAGCTCTATTACAAAGCTGTCATCATCAAGACAGCATGGTACTGGCACAAAAACAGACACATAGATCAATGGAACAGAATAGAGAGCCCAGAAATGGACCCTCAACTCTATGGTCAACTCATCTTTGACAAAGCAGGAAAGAATGTCCAATGGAACAAAGACAGTCTCTTCAACAAATGGTGTTGGGAAAATTGGACAGCCACATGCAGAAGAATGAAACTGGACCATTTCCTTACACCACACACAAAAATAGACTCCAAATGGTTGAAAGACCTCAATGTGAGACAGGAGTCCATCAACATCCTAAAGGAGAACACAGGCAGCAACCTCTTTGACCTCAGCCGAAGCAACTTCTTCCTAGAAACATCGCCAAAGGCAAGGGAGGCAAGGGCAAAAATGAACTATTGGGACTTCATCAAGATAAAAAGCTTTTGCAAAGCAAAGGAAACAGTCAACAAAGCCAAAAGACAACCGACAGAATGGGAGAAGATATTTGCAAATGACATATCAGATAAAGGGCTAGTATCCAAAATCTATAAAGAACTCATCAAACTCAACACCCAAAGAACAAAGAATCCAATCAAGAAATGGGCAGAAGACATGAACAGACATTTTTCCAAAGAAGACATCCAAATGGCCAACAGACACATGAAAAAGTGCTCAATATCGCTCGGCATCAGGGAAATCCAAATCAAAATCTCAATGAGATACCACCTCACACCAGTCAGAATGGCTAAAATTAACAAATCAGGAAATGACAGATGTTGGCGGGGATGCGGAGAAAGGGGAACCCTCCTACACTGTTGGTGGGAATGCAAGCTGGTGCAGCCAGTCTGGAAAACTGTATGGAGGTTCCTCAAAAAGTTGAAAATAGAGCTACCCTATGATCCAGCAATTGCACTACTGGGTATTTACCCCAAAGATACAAAAGTAGGGATCCGAAGGGGTACGTGCACCCCGATGTTTATAGCAGCAATGTCCACAATAGCCAAACTGTGGAAAGAGCCAAGATGTCCATCTACAGATGACTGGATAAAGAAGATGTGGTATATATATACAATGGAATATTATGCAGCCATCAAAAGGAATGAGATCTTGCCATTTGCAACGACGTGGATGGAACTGGAGGGTATTATGTTGAGTGAAATAAGTCAAACAGAGAAAGACATGGATCATATGATCTCACTGATATGAGGAATTCTTAATCTCAGGAAACAAACTGAGGGTTGCTGGAGTGGGGGGTGGGGTGGGAAGGATGGGGTGACTGGGTGATAGACACTGGGGAGGGTATGTGCTCTGGTAAGCGCTGTGAATTGTGCAAGACTGTTGAATCTCAGATCTGTACCTCTGAAACAAATAATGCAATATATGTTAAGAAAAAAAAAAAAAGAAGAAGAAGAAGGTAGCGGGAGGGGAAGAATGAAGCGGGGGAAATCGGAGGGGTAGACGAACCATGAGAGACGATGGACTCTGAAAAACAAACAGGGTTCTAGAGGGGAGGGGGGTGGGAGGATGGGTTAGCCTGGTGGTGGGTATTGAGGAGGGCACATTCTGCATGGAGCACTGGGCGTTATGCACAAACAATGAATCATGGAACACTTCATCTAAAACTAATGATGTAATGTATGGGGATTAACATAAGAATAAAAAAAAAGTAAAAAAAAAACAAAAAACAAAAAAAACCCAGCAGGATATGAATTTTGCTAATACTAAATTAATAATGCAAACAGAAAGAAGACACTAATGAAAATTTTTTGTGGTTCCTTGGTACCTACAGGTCTCCCCAGCATCTAGGATCAAGTCCAATAGCTTAGCATGTATTGTAAGGCCCTTCATGTAAAGCCCTCTGAGCTCTCTAGACAGGGCCTTTGCTGCTCCCTGTCCTTAAGCTCTAACCATGAGCCTCAGAAAGCAAGCCATGTAGCCATGTTCAATCTCATTTCCATGCCTTGGCACCTTCTAGTCCTTCTACCTACAATGCTATTTCTTGTAATGTCTGCCCGATAAGCTCCTCAATCTTTATGACTTTGCTTTAAAACAAGGCCACCTCAGGGAAGATCCTGGATTATTCCACACTGAATTGAATACTTCCTCTTCTATTGTTTCCCAATACTTGAATCAATGCTACATCATCAAAACATCCCATATATTCATACATAACATATCCCTTCCGTCAAGTATAAAGATCTTATTGCATAAATCAAACCACAGATTTATATCTTACATGATAGACATTCCCAAATTAAAATATCTTTGAAATAGCAGTTCTCACATTGTATACCTTTTTTTCAGACTTGATTTTTTTTTCCTTCCTAATTGAAAACTCACTCAACTGACTTAAATCCAATGATATTCACTTGCAGCTCTTTGCCTCTTTCAGCATGCCTAAAGATTTCCACCCTTGTTTCAATTATAGTAAATTTATGAGATATATGCTTCTTATCACCAATATCAGCACTTTCATTTTCTATTCTCTACTCATTTTTTTATAATCTAATAAGGGCAAGATGCACTAAAATATTCAAATAACGATTCAAGTACTTTCTTACTGGCAAGGGTAATAACACAGCTGCAGTTGAATCATCAACTGCAATTTCATACAATACCTTTCATCCTTGTAGCCCTGCATGTGGAACACTGCCTCACATTGGTGTTTAGTAGGTGCTTAATGAATCTAGTTCGGTGAATGGCAGGTTTGGTAGGCAAATGACCCAAAGCATTTGCAAGTTCTCAGCACCCTTAACTAGCCATGGCATAGAGGCAGAGAACATTCGATACATAAGCCACCATGCACAGTGGGTAAGAGAGATGAGTCTTACACACTAGATTTAAATCCCGGTGCTGATGCCTCCTAGCATGGGGATCTTGGACTTAATTAACAATTCCCAGCCTCAATTTTTCTTTCTACAATGAGGATAATAGAGTTATAATGAAATTGAAATAACATTAGTCTTGTGCTTTCAAGACCAGCACAGATGATCTTTGAATAATCCCAACCCCTCTCTTCCAATAATCACATCTTCCATCCTCCCTCAGCCACACACTTTTGTGGTCATGGCCCAAACTGTGTCATAATCAATTGCTTGACCCTCCGTAAGCCCAACTTCACACGTCCCACCATCTCCTTCTGGCTTTCCAGCTCATTTTCTCTAGTAATAGATTCCAACAACCCTTTGACTCCCTAGGAACTTCAACCCATTAATCCCATTGTCCTTCATGTCTTCACTGAATACCTTAGTAATTTAAATTCAATAATCAGTTATTTTAATAACTCTCTTGCATACAACTCATCTACCCCCACTTTGCAAAACCTCAAACCCGATGGTTAGGATCACATCTGGGTCTGCTCCCCACCTGCACCCACGCAGCTGGAGAAAAATGCACAACTGTGTTAAATGGTTTCACTTTAAATTCATGACCACTTGCTTCAAGTAAGTCCTTAATGCTCCCAGTCAGTAGTACATTCCCCTAGTTAATTCACTCCCCACCATTCTAGATAACCACTTTATACTGTCTTTTCTCTCTTCAAATACTTCCTTCCCCATCCTCAGTCTTGAAGCTTCTTATTTTACTGAACAAATAGAAGTGACCCAAAGGAGCATCAGTAAGTTCCCACCGAAGCATACCAACCGTGTCTGTACACATATATTCTATTACCACTTGACATATATATATATTTCATTTTCATACATATATATGCGTGTATGTGTGTATACATTTACTATTTATCTATTACATATTCATACACCCTATTACTCTGGATGAACTGACAAGGCTCATAACAAAGGCTAAACTCTATGCACTCAATCCCATTCTTTCTTATTTATCCAAGGATATCACTCAAGCTATCTCTCCTTTCTCTCCTATATTGTCTATTTTTTTCCCTAACAACTGGATCCTTCCTATCAGCATACAAGTACACTGTTCCTTCTACCATCTTTTTAAAAATCCTCTTTTGATCTCACTTTCTGTATTACTAATTTCTATATTTCACTTTATACGAAGGATCTGTACTCTATGGATAATCCAAGGTAATTTAGTAATTAAAAAAGCATTCAGTCTTTAGAGTCAGACGGACTTGACCAGTGTCTAAATCCTGATTTTATTATTCACTAGCTGCGAACTGGGTAAGGCTCTCCTGAGGTCTCAGTTTTCTCATATGTAAGATGGAAAAAAATAATCCTCACCCCCTAGGGCTGTTCTGAAGAGAGAACATGGTAATATCTACAAAGCACTTATCACGGTTTTTGCCATGTGATTTAGACTCAATCAGTGGCATTTATAATTAATGTTAGAAAAGAGCGAACAGTTAAATGGAGTAAATAAAAACCATTAAGACATGGGGAAAAGCCGAGAGTTTCATACTTCCCCATCTCTAGGGTTCTCAGATTTTCATCAAGATTTAGAAAAGAAAGGGACTAAGGAGGTCAGTTAGTTTTAAAACCAAGAATCAATGTTTCTTTTTAGTTTTTGGTTGTAACCTTACTGCTGTATATGGCCAGGCTTTTAAGGTAATATAAAGTTATTAATAATATAAAATACTTAACCACAATTATATTCTCAAGTAACTCTCCCCAAAGTAAAAACTAAGTGAGCTAAAAGAGGAGCTTGTTTTCAGTACTTTTTATGATTTAAACAGTGTTCTGAGTTCGTCATAGGTTCGTATCTAAATGTGCCTTTTCTTTGGGGACCAACAATGCCTGTTAGGGCATCCGGATTAATCTTGTTTATGACTACCTCACTCATCTCAGTTTTGCTACTGATTCTAGAACCAGAAACTGCTCATATGCCTTTGCGTTTTTAACTTTTAAGGATTTTATACATGTGTATGTATACTTTTTATTATTATTTTGCTTAGGTATTTAGGAAGACAAGGATAAATCCTTCCTATTCCATTTCAAATGTTTTTGACATCTTTTTGTACTATGAAATCTTGGTGCCTCTTCATATTTGTGGTACCTAGGAAATCAAGTTCTTAAAAATAATGCTGTGTAGGAGTCTCTGGGAGAAGAGATTGTGTCCCAGAAGTTCTGTGTGGGTAACTGAGGACAGATTCGCAGATTTCAGCCCAATCTGGTTTATTTTTTTTAAAGCTGTATCATGGGGTAAATCGTGTTCCTAAAGGCTTGAAATCTGAAGGGGAAAAAGAATGGGAAATCATCCCCATCCAGCACCTTCTGCCATCCCACCCCCTCCTAGAGGCAGTATGTGGGTTCCTCACTTAATCTTGGGAGGTGGTTCCCTTAAAGAGCTGCTTTTGGCACTTCAGAAAAGATAGCACTGCCATCTGTAACTTCTGTGGTATGGCATGACAGTCAAGAGTGTGAGAACCAGGGTCGGGGCAACTGGGGTTTTCATTCTTCTTGTCCCAGTTATTAGATCCCACAGCAGCAACTTGGGTCTGATGGGTAGAGAGGTTAAAGTTCAGCCTCATCATCCACCCTTGATCTCCATCAGCCTACCCTCACCCTATTCTTGATATGAACAAATGAACTTCTCTCAAACTTAACACTACTTGGTTTTCCGATGCAGAAATTCTGAAGCAGGGCGCCTGGGTGGCTCAGATGGTTAAGTGTCTGCCTTCGGCTCAGGTCATGATCCTGGAGTCCCAGGGTCAAGTCTCGCATCGGGCTCCCTACTCAGCGAGGAGTCTGCTTCTCCCTCTGCCCCTACCCCCTCTTGTGCATGCTCTCTCTCTCACTGTCTCTCTCTCAAATAAATAAATAAAATCTTAAAAAAAAAAAATTCTGAAGCAGCCACTAACAGTGACCTTGAGGAAGTTGAATCTCTCTGAGCCCCAGTTTCTTACGGTAGAGTTTTCAAGAGGATTAAATGAGAATCACTTGATGTGAACCTGACACAGAGTTCAAGAAAGGATAACTATGATTATTGTTAACACCACCGAGTTCAAATAACATGTCACTGCATACCTGTGTTTTTCTCTTTCTCCTCAGGAGGACTTCAGCAGCAAATTAAGTTAGCAATTATTTGATTACATTGCATCTGGTTGTTTGGAAGAAAACTTGTTTTCCCATAAAAGGAAGCAAGTTACCAAGGCAAATCACAAACTATAAACAATATGAAAATATAGCTCTGATAAAAAGAAAGTGTTCCTGCTGTTTTTATACAGAAGAATATAGCTGGTATGAGGTATTATTTCCAAACACTCTCAAAATAGATTTTTTGTTTACAATTAATTCTTCATGTCAGAATAGAAAGCACCATTTCAGCCAGAGATTTTACCATAGCCCCTTAAGCTCAATGGAGAAAATATAAATTATATTGATCTAATAGAATAATATACAAACTTTAGGCTTTATTCACAGTAGAGAAAACAATTGCAAACTTACTAAGTAGATTACATATAAAGTCGGTTATAAAAACTATTTTCCAGGCCTTCTTTCAAAACCAATGACTCCCATCACTTGCACAAAAATTTAAAGTAGCCAATTAAGGTAGTTACGTTCCTTTCTCTGACATATACCAAAGATAGAGGCAAAATTAATTTATTTTTGCCCTTTACTTTTTCTAATTGCCTTTCTTCAGTTCATCCTTCATTTACACTTGTCCTCAGAACAAAACATAAGTCAAATGAAAATAAAAGAAGTAGAGAATACACAGCTAAGAACCTGACCAAAAATGAAAAAAGAAAATTTTTGTTTAGAATGTCCGGGTTAGGGTTTTTCAAGCAGCTACACTGAGCCCTGGGTTTCCTGGAACTGCCCCAAGGGCCACCAGGGAAAAAAAAGGCAGAAAGGGGAAATGGAATGGGGAAGAATGTCTTACAACCAATTCCTACTTAAATCGAAATGACGCCACTTTAAAAGATTCTCTATATTGGCTGCTATGTAGGACTTCAATTAAAGACTGGGAATTCAAAGAGAGAAAACTGAAGCATGGAATCATGAGATCCTGCATGTCCCAGGATGCTCTGATTTTATAAATCAAGTCAGTACTCTCCCTGGTGTGAAAGATACACTTCAAGCTCCCATCCAGCATTACCGTTTATGGGGCTTCAAAAAGGGATTTGTGTTTATCCATTTGGCCAGTACCTTCACACCATAAATCTGTGATCATGACGCAAGTGGAGATCAGAATAGACCCCACATATGTTGACTCTGTGCTACTCAACCTTATACAATTAGAATGTGAGTGCTGCAGTGCCATTAAAACCCATTTGCACATTTTGACCATTCATTTCTAAATGCCTTAACAACTTTCCAAATGAGCAGATTTCATCTCTCGTTTCTTAAGACATCCTCCTGATGTTCACTCAAGCTAAGATAAAATCTGCCTTCATAGCACACATCTATTCAAGCAACATAGCTTCTGTACATGCATCATACTACCTAGCTCTCAGTGTCCTATAAGACAGTGAAATAAGTCCACTTTTCCCTTTACACAGCCAAGGGACCTGAGTGCTAGAGAGGCTAAGCAACTCATCAAAGTGAGTTTCCACTCTTGTGTCCATTATCCAAACTCTCAGGGTTTACATTTGGTACTTTCTGCTTTTTCACCCTCATTCACTTCTACTCTACTAGCCAGAGATGATATATGTACCACATGCACATTTATATATCATCAGTTGCCTTCACCATGAGAGGGAATCCCACTCTCATAATTTTACATGGTGGGGTGAAGTGGGTAGAGAAAAAAATAAAAAATAGACTCTAGGGAAACAAGAGCGCTCCTGCCCCCGGGAAGCTTATAGTCAACTGGAATCACACGTGTGAACAGAGCTACACTGGAAACACGGTGCTGAATAGAGAATAAGGAGGACATCTTCTGCTTCAGCTGGGATGGTAATGGGAAGTCTTTCCAAGGAAAACCCACTAAAGCCTAACTGAAGGACTCAGAAAAGCAAGGGGCGCAAGGAAGAGTGTTCTGGGGGAGCCGGTGTGATAGATCACTGTGGATGGACGAGTGTCTTCAGAAGGGACAGAGGAGGTGAGCTTACGGACGGAACTAGAAGAGCGCGTGTGATGTGATGTATTTTTCCTTCTTCCAAAGTCAGGACGTGTGCGTAGTAACAGTCCAGAGTGAAACCAGTGGGCAGCAGCTTGACTTTCGCTGCGCTAGCAGGCGGGATCAGTTCTGACGGCTCCATATTCTTTTAGTTTCTTCTTCTAGGTCCAAACATGCCTATTTGTAAGATGAACTAAAAGAGCCTAGAGATGAAGTACGTGGCTATTGATGAGACAAGCTAATAAGATGGCCTGGCCTTGGCTTCATCCTCCCAACACTGCCAAGAGAGAAGCTTCCTTGTTCCCCTTTTACAGATGAGTGTTCTGAGGTGTAAAGAGGGTAAGATACTTGCCCAAAGATGCCCTGCTAGGAAGTCACAAAATGAAGGTTTTTACCCAGATAGTTCTGATACCATCAGTTTATCAACCACATTTTCACTGTCACTAAGAGAATGCACCCTGGTTAAAAGTTAAGTGTCTGGTAAAACTGGAAGCAAATCTCATTCACTTTACATTTCACATTTTCTTTATTTAAAAATGTGGCAGTTATGTATTCATTCATTCATTCAATAAATGCTTATGATCACCTCCTATGTATTCCCACTGTGGTAGTTACTGAAACTGAGTTGTACGTGAGACTGACAAGGTAAGTCAGTAATCCTGAGATAAAGTTAAAATAATAACAATGACATATACCATTTTGAGAATCATTATAAATGGAGACTACAGACATAATTATAAAGTATCCTTAAAATCAATTGCTAGGGGAGCCTGGGTGGCTCAGTCATTAAGCATCTGCCTTCTTTAGGCTCAGGTCATGATCCCAGAGTCCTGGGATCAAGCCCCGCCTCGGGCTCCCTGCTCTGCGGGAAGCCTGCTTCTCCCTCTCCCACTCCCCCTGCTTGTGTTCCCTCTCTCGCTGTGTCTCTCTCCGTCAAATAAATAAATAAAATCTTTTAAAAAATTAAATTAAATTAAAATAAAATCAATTGCTAGTCATCCAAGGCTATCATTTGGCTTCTGATTTTGCACATACACTTTCCCAAGACAAAGGTTTGAATGGAAAAGAGAATTGAAGAGTTTTTTAAGATATTGGTTCCTCGACTAACTAAAATCACTCACACAGCTATCATTGGGAAAAATCTAATGAGATTTCTCTAATGAGAAATGTAATGATTGCTAGTGATCTTAAGGTTCTGCTGAGCCATCCTAGGATATAATTTTTATGACTCTATCAGCCAGCTAGTATCTTAAAGTCAACAAATTCATTAAAGATTTAAGCATTTTCTCCTCTCCATACAATAAAATAAACTCTGGTTTAATTTTCTGACACCCCAAGTTCCGATTAGGAGCTCCTTCTCGATTTTCATATCCATTTACTCTTCCCCATCACACTAGATTGAAATTGCCCATTTACTAGTCTAATCTCTCCCTAAACCATATGTTCCATGAAAGCATTGACCAATGCTTCTTGTTTACAGCTGAAACCCTTTAACTGCATGAAGTCTCTGGTGCATAGTAGGTGTTCAATAAATATTTCTGGAAGAATTATATGGGCCACCATCGAAGAGATGTCTAGGAACCCAAATCACACAAAAGCAAAGGGCATAGCAAGGTCACAGTGCCTGGCATTTACTCACAAACCAGAAGGCAGAGAACAGAATTTTGTATAACTAACTTAGGCTAGACCTAAATCTGCCTGTTAATGAAGGCCATTCTCATGAACAGATGTCAAGATCTGTTAGAAAACAATATTATACATCACTACATGTTTTGTCTGTTTGGAAGGATGCAGATGAAAGAAGGTTTGAAGGGCCGGCAGTTTCCAATCAATGAAGACTGTGCACATTGTAAATCACTTCCTTAGCACATTGTGGAAAAGTACTAGAAAATCATTAGCATGAGGGCGTTGTGAATCAGGATATCAATTCTTTGCATACAGTTATGATATTTCCCATCTCAATTGGACAATCCTACCAAAACAAAGAGAAGTACTTTATATAAAATAGGTCCTCAGTAAGTGGGAAGCAATCAGATCTTTTCAAACAAATATTTTACATTACTGAGCATCCAAATGACTAAAAGAAGCCTTTATGATGTTGAAAGTATCACACATTATATCATCAATCACTACTGGTCCATGCCACAAGAGTTTCTTATCCAGAAAAGCCAAGCAAAACTGCTCATTTTTTAAAAATGAAATCCAGGCGGGCACCTGGGTGGCTCAGTTGGCTAAGCGGCTGCCTTCGGCTCGGGTCACGATCCCAGGGTCCTGGGATCGAGCCCCACATCGGGCTCCCTGCTCAGCGGGAAGCCTGCTTCTCCCTCTCCCACTCCCCCTGCTTGTGTTCCCTCTCTCCTCGTCTCTCTCTGTCAAATAAATAAATAAAATCTTTAAAAAAAAAAAACAACCTAGGGACGCCTGGGTGGCTCAGTCATTAAGCGTCTGCCTTCTTTAGGCTCAGGTCACGATCCCAGGGTCCTGGGACCGAGCCCTGCATGGGGCTCCCTGCTCGGCGGGAAGCCTGCAGTGGGAAGCCTGCTTCTCCCTCTCCCACTCCCCCTGCTTGTGTTCCTGCTCTCGCTGTGTGTGTCTCTCTCTGTCAAATAAATAAATAAAGTCTTTAAAAAAAAATGAAATCCAGGCTGTACTTTAAATATTTTTTAAAGATGTACTTATTTGAGAGAGAAAGAGAGAGTGCGAGCAGGGGGAGGAGTAGAGGGAGAAGGACAAGCAGACGCCGCACCGAGGGCAGAGCCAGACGCTGGGCTTGATTCCAGAACCCTGAGATCATGATCTGAGCCCAAATCAAGAGTTGGACGCTCAACTGACTGAGCCACCCAGGTGTCCCTGCTCATTTTTTAATGCATGCTTTTCTTACACAAATAGAAATTAACACTTTTCTATTACAATGCAGCTCAGCAAAATTGTACAGATCCACACAGGTATCTATTTATTTTTATATATATATATTTATTTATTTATTTATTTGACTGAGAGAGACACAGCGAGAGAGGGAACACAAGCAGGGGGAGAGGGAGAGGGAGAAGCAGGCTTCCTGCTGAGCAGGGAGCCCGATGTGGGGCTCGATCCCAGGACCCTGGGCTCATGACCTGAGCCGAAGGCAGACGCTTAACGACTGAGCCACCCAGGCACCCCTAGGTATCTCTCTATTTAAAGAAAAAGAGATATTTCACCTCACTGGCTAAAAAGCAAATTAATGAGAACTGAATCCTATTTTCCTTTGCATTCCAGTGCACATTTGCAGGCGCATGCCCATAGGAAAGTTTTTCTACCTGACATAACTGAATGTTTATGCTGTAACACAATGAGCCATGACTCCCAACCAGGGCTTGATGTGCTTCGCTTGGTGCACCAGCTCTACCTCTGTGATTAGGGGATTTGCAGAACTGCAACCCTTCCCCAGGTCTCAAGCCGCCCCATGGTTTTCACTGTACACTTCTGCCCCACTAACATCCATACACCCCTTGTCCGTATCCCAGTCCCTAGAACGTCTCTGCTGCTCCAGGGTCCCCTTTACAGGAAAGTCACCATTACCAGAGCCTACCTCCCCTTTTCTCTATTTAGTTGCGTAGTGCTGTTGATCTGGACAGTCTATTGTCTAAAACACAATAGACAACAGCCCTAAGGCATCTGAAGTGCTCCATCAAGTTATGTATAATGGGTCGCCTTCTATTTTCACCAATGTAATTAATGGACAGTCACATTGTATCAGAATAAAAGGTCAGTACAAATTGGGGTGGGAAAATGGTAAGAATTTTCTACTTTGGAATGTGGCTGATGAATGAAAGTGGAAAGTATCAATTTCTTCCCATGGGCAGCTTTTGAGCAGGTCACATGGCAACAGTCCTGAATTAGCACTCCAATTTCTTTTTAATGCCACACAGTGCAGCTACTCACAGTGTGGAGCAAAATGTCTTGTCTTCATTTTTGGAGCAATTTGAATGATCCTACTGTCAGTGGCATGTTCAATAACCATTTTCTGTCACCACGAAGGAGAATATTGCCCAGGTTGAGATTCATAAAAGGTTATTCTAATTCTGCAGTGACAGAATACATAATATAAGTTGTGGTCTTAAATTTCAGTTCTATCTCCTATTATCCTAGGTTCTGAAAAGCCACAAGTTGAAAACAGGGTGGAGGGAAAGGCACTATTAATGACATCCACAAAGGAATAGCCAAGGGGATGGAAAGAGTTAGAATTTGAAGCCTTTTGGGGTGTTTATGCATATTCAGATTCAAGTAAAACCCATGGCTTGAATTTCCTTTTTAAAAATACATTTGGGGGTGCCTGGGTGTCTCAGTTGGTTAAGTGTCCAACTCTTGATTTTGGCTCAGGTCATGATCTCAAGGTCCTGGGATTGAGCCCCGTGTTGGGCTCCGTGCTCAGCAGGGAATGTGCTTCAGGATTTCCCCTCTCCCTCTGCTTCTCCCCCACTGCTCGTGCACTCTCTCTCTCTCTCTCTCTCTCTCTAATAATTAAGAAAAATTTCTGGATGTGTATTTCTGGGCAAAGTGTCCACAGGGAGTATCAGAAAGTATCAGGTGGGTTATTTAAAGAAACCAACTCTGTCTCAGCCATCCTGGTAATCAGTAACACTTCACACCACTGACCGGGTGGGTGCCAGACACTGTCGTAAGCACTTTATATATAGCAACCCATTTGATTCTCATAGCAGCCGCATGAGGTAAGTACTATTGTCCTCAGCTCCATTTTACAGGTGAGGAAAATGAGGCACAGAAGTAAAATAATTTGTCAATGATTCCAATAGCTAGGGATTCAAACTCGAGCAGTCTGGACCTCAAAACCCAGCCCTTCACTACCATGTTCTGCTGCCTCTGGTATTAAGGAGCAATCACTAACATTTGTGGGAAGGGAGGGAGGAGGAAATGGAATACTTTAGCAGGAGGAAAATTAAGACAACCTGATTGGGCTCAAAACATTCTTTGCATTCTCATAGAGCTCTCTTCCTCCTGGAGCTACTTTCTCAATTTTGGAACACTTTTCTGAATCCTGAGTCCCTCCTGGGTTGTTCCTCAAACCCCGGTCGCACCCAGCTTTGATTTGCCCCTGCATGGATGAACCAACTAAAAGGAGACCACAGGGGATCCCGCTTCTGCAAAGTGTTTTCCTCAGTCCCCTTGAGCTCAAATGTCGGTGCAGGTGCTAAGAGCCAGAGTCTTTCAGTAAGATTTCCAATTTGTATGTAAAGTGCTTATCCCAGTGCCAAAGCACTCAATGGAAATTTGGAAAAGCTGTTATTATTATTTAAAGTGCCATCACTCCATCACTGCTCTCTTGTTCTTTTGTTAAGAGATAATGCAATAGTGTATGCAAGAGAGTGGCATCTATGACCATAACCGAACTCTGCAGTGGGCATTTCTTTCTCATTCTTCTGGACAATATTTACAGAGTACCTACATTTATTCCATGTACTGTGCCAGGTATTGTGATGAACATGACAGTCACAGTTCCCATCTTGACAGAGTTTACAGATAATGTAAAAGAGACAGCTAAATAACCAAGTATAATACAATATTTTTTGTGCCATGGTAAAGGAAAATAGAGTCCTCTGGGTCAAAGATAAGGTGTGCCTAACCAGATACAGTGGGCTAGGAAAGGCTTCCCAGAAAAGGTAATCTCCAGATTGGAACCTGAAGATTTAGTTCATCAAAGCAGGTGGAAGTAGAGGTCCAGGCAGAGAACATCACACACAAAACCAAAGAAGCAAGTACATAACAGCATTCAGAAACTGAAAGAAATTGAATATAGCTGAGATTAAAAATACAAAGGGCAGGATGGCAACAGAAGATTCTGGGGAAGGAAAGAGAGGTCATCTCATGAGGGGCTGTGATTCCTGGTTAAGGCGTTTGCCTTTAACTCTATGAGCAGTTTTAAGGCAATGAAGAACTTTAAGCAGGAATGACATGGTCAAGCTCACATTTTAGAACTCTCACCATTTTTTTTTTCTTGCAACAGGGAGAACAGTTTCAAAGGGGATGATAACACTGAATTTTGAATAGGGAGGACAAATTAAGTTTCTTTGCAGTAGTCTAGAAAAGTTTTGGGAGAGGTCATCAAGAGGATACGGCTACTGGTTGACCCATGAGTTGGACCGAGGCAAACCGGAGGCTCCTCATCCCTTCCCCTATCTTTGGAATGTGATTTCCACTTGCCTTCCCTGCTCCCAGAAGCTACTCCAAGGACACAGCCTTGAGATAGAGATAAGGTGTTAAGAGCATCTGGATGGTTTATGTCACTGAACCCCATTAAGGCCTCTATATAGACTTTTAAGATATGGTAGATGGATGCAGAAATCTATTTGTTTTGTGGCTGCCTAAGACAAGTCTTATAAGTGAATTCTCTTGCTTATTAAGCCTGCAACCTACCAATCTAGAGAGCCCTGCCTCTTCCTTCAATCTCTTCCTGCCCTCTGCATACAGAGCTGGTTTCAGATTTCACTCGGGATGCTCCCAGGGTTCCAAAGCAACAAAAAGCAGTGCTGGTGGTCTGGGCCAGGCTGGCATCAGTGGTGATGGAAAGAAATGGATGGACTTGAGAGAGATGAAGAAGAACCGGTAGGATTTGTCATAGGTTGGGAAGAAGGAAGAGTCAGGAATGCCACCTAGGTTCCATTCTTCCCTGGGGAAATGAGTGACTGATGATGCCAATTATTGTGAGAAAGAGCACAAGAAGACAGGAGGTTTAGGGAATACAGATGATGAGTTCAGTCGTTGGAGTTAAGCACAGTTGAAAGAATCCCAGAATATAAAATTTGAATAGCCAGGAGGGAAACTTCCCCACCCCAAATGATTCTTCTTCCCAGTCTACAGGACCCGCTGCACATCTTGGTAGGCTCACTGCACCCATGATGTTGGCCCATTTTAATGATAAGAATAGCAAGGGAGTGGCATCTGGGTGGCATACTCAGTTAAGCATCCAAATCTTGACTATGGCTCAGGTCCTGATCCTAGGGTCATGAGATCAAGCCCCGCATTGGGCCCCATGCTCCACGCAGAGCCTGCTTAAGACTCTCTCTCCCTCTTCTTCACCACCCTCCCATTCTCTCAAATACATAAATAAATCTTAAAAAAAGAACAGCAAGGGAATAATAGAGAGTTTTTGAATGACTGGAAAGAAAAATAGTGGTTTCTTATTGCCTTCCAAAGCAAATTAAAAGTTAAAAATGGACTTGCCTTGGGTGAACTAGATAAAGGGGATTAAGAGTACCCTTATCATGATGATCCCTGAGTAATGTAATTGTTGAATCATTATTTTGTAAACTTGAAACTAATATAATACTCTATGTTTATTATGCTTCAATAATGTAAAAAATGGACTTGCCATCACTTATAAAGATTTCTTGCCAGAAATACTGAACATGAGTCCCATTGAGTCTCTAGAATCTAGAATCAAGATCTAACAAATTCACAAATATAGGGTTCAGGAAAAAAATGTTTTAATGACATCACAAAGATCATAGAGATGGATCAGTAAAACCCAGAAAGCTGAATATTGAACATGGCAAACAATTTGGTTTCTTCAAACAAATAAATTGATTTAAAAAAAGGAAGGAAGGGAGGGAGGGAGGGAGGGAGGAAGAAAGAGAAAAAGAGAAAGAAAGATAAAGAGGAAAGGAGGGAGGGAAGGAGAGATTAAAAGAGATTTAAGATATACATTTTGCCACTTGGTTGCATATGGGATAAATGCAATATTTTTTTTAATTTTGAATGAAAAAAGAAGCAGGAATCAAAGATAATGGATAGACCTTATTTGAATCTTGATTTAATAAGCCAACTTTAAGAAAATACTGTAACAAAATCAAAAGTTTTAACATCAATTAGATATTACATGATCCTAAAGAATTACTAATTTTATATGTGATAATGGTATTGTGTTATATTTTATTTTAATTTGTTTTATTTTAGAAACATACAGTACTGTATCTGTGGATGAATGAAATGATTGATGTCTGAAATTTGCTTCAAAATAATGTGCAGACAGAAGGGAGAGTAGGTAGGAATATATATAAAACAAGATTGCTCTTGTAATGTTAATTGTAATTATTGGAACTGGGTGTCTACATTTGGATGCATTTGAAAATTTCTGTATGAAGTTTTTTTCACTGACTTGCCAAGAAATGCACTATTTGAGGAAAGCTATAGCAAAAAACAAAGAAAAAGAGCAATAGTCAGTTATGACACAGAAACTGAGCATCCATGTATCCATTTCTGAAGAACTTTCTTCTATATGTTGGATGCACACTTCCCCTGTGCACAGTCACTCCTCACCATTGTTCATGCTTGGAGGGCTTCCAAATGGAGCTTTTTGGCATATTCTCAGCTCTTTCCTTTTCTAATTTCTTTGATAAGACCTAAACCTCATTAGGCTTCCAGGGACATTTGGTATTCTCTTTCTAGTTGTATATATATTTTTTAACATATTGAGGCACTTAAGGGCAATCTCAGAGACCTCCTCCCCATTCTGCCCACATACTGACACTTCTCTTGCTGCTAAATTCAAGACCTAGGAAGAAAGTACCTGAATCATACAAGGGACTTGGCTCAGGTAACAACATATCTTGTTTGGCATGAAAGTGAAAATACTGTAATAAAATATTTCACTAGCATGCTTATATCACTCTTATACTGAGCCCCATACTCAAAGCACAGCACCTTAAAGAGATTAAAAAAAAATTATAACCATACACCTGCCCTTTGTCATTTCATATCTGCCCAAGCATGGGTCCAGTTCAACCTCACGATGAAGCCCTATATTTAAATTGTGCTATATTTTTAAATTATATATTAAGAAGCCTTATGTCTTCAGAACACTCTTTTTGGGATACTAAGTCACCTGATCTACAACTATCAAAAGGTTTCTTATGTACCAAAACCCCTGAGAAAAGTACACCATGCCTTGAAAGTATTCTAAATATACGGCAGAAGAGAATTTTTACTGACAATGGAGAGAAAGAACAGGAAGCAGAAATGACTAAAACAGGACTAAAAAGTCTCTAAGGTGAAGAAGACAGAAAAACAACACAGAAAGAGGAGATGTAGGTGGTGGTAAAAACCAAACCTTCACCATTTTCACTACGTTGCTCTGCTATGTCATTTTGAACGTACCAACATCATACTCTATGAGCAATAAAAATAGAAGTTATCATTGGTATCTTTCAAATAAACAGTAGAAAAAGAGCTAGAATCATTTCAGGATGGCTGCATTTCTACTTGTTAAGAACATACCCTCTTACTGAAGTTTCCAAAGTCATTGTTGGGTAGGTTAATCACAGCAGTCACAGCTGTGTATCTCTTCCCAAAACAAAGTCATGCAGTTGAATTCTGAGAATTCATTTTCTGATTGACTTATTTCCAACCCCCCATCTCATTCAACGGCCCTGAAGTACTGTGTACCATGAAAATTTTAAAAAGGAAACGTCATTCCAAGTGGAATCCAGATCCCAGAAAGGGAAACTCTCACACCCTACCACCTGTCATCAATTGCAGACCCAACAGGAAGACATAGACCTTGCAAGTCCATTCCACTTTACTGCCCCACAGGAGGAAGAAAGTTTGTCTACTTCCCTGGCAACAGCCCAGCCAATAAGAGACCATCACAACTGAGCCAATGAAAAGCCAGTATACTGCAAACTCCCAGTTTACTCCAATGGGCTTTTTGTTTATAACAGCCCTGCTCAATGCCTCCCTCCCCATAAAAGAGAATTTCTCTCCTTTGTTCTTTGTCTTGCCTATGGCTTTGCTTTAACTTGCTTATCCTGAATTGCAATTTTCTACTATTCCCAAATAAACCCATTTTTGCTGGTAAAATAACTAGCAGCTTAATTTTTAAGGTTAACAGTACATAAAACAATTTAGAGAGTTTTGTGGAAACAATCTTTAAATTTAAGGAAATGAAGTAAAGAGAAGATTAAAATGCACTGACAAGCAGCAATTTGTTGAAGACGCAATGAGTTGGTGTCTCTACTATAATTCACAGAACTCAGAGTGTGTGTTTTTGGAGTATGCGTCCTATGAATTAAACTCCCTACTTGTCATGTTGTCGCAGTAAAATTAGAGGCAAATTCCTTTGAATTTGAGTGTTTCAGGCATTTGTCTGAAGTAACTCACTAATGGGTAGGATTTTAAAAATGTGTATAGTTCTCTCCAACCAAAAACAATCTTCTCACTCTCGGGCATTGGAAGATGGCTCTAAATAGCAGGTTCATTTATTTCTATGCACCTGTGATTTTGCTCCTAAGTGGTATGAATAGCCTGGTATCTGGTTCAAAATCAGGACTTCTCTTATCCAGATTACTCAGCTCCCATTACATTTACAGGTGAGTCAAGAAGGCATTCTCTGATGTTTGTGATACTGCCTTCTATGTAATGCTTGAAGAGAAAAGAGAGGTAATTATTTAGCTAGTGGGGTGGTAGAGAAGAAAAGGTATCTTCTCATTGTTTTAAATTTAAACAAAGGACATATCTAAAATGCTTTGTGAGGCACTCCTAGACAAATAATTTTTTTTTAAGATTTATTTATTTACTTGAGAGAGAGAGTGGGGGAAGGGGCAGAGGG
Source organism: Neomonachus schauinslandi (assembly GCF_002201575.2). Classification (NCBI taxonomy): domain Eukaryota; kingdom Metazoa; phylum Chordata; class Mammalia; order Carnivora; family Phocidae; genus Neomonachus; species Neomonachus schauinslandi. The sequence continues at coordinate 34,310,439 of NC_058409.1, read as the reverse complement.
AGAGAATATCCAAGCAGACTGCTGCTGAGTGTAGACCCTGACATGGGGCTCACTCGATCCCATGACCCATGAGATCGGGACCTGAGCTGAAACCAAGAGTCAGATGCTTAACCGACTGAGCCACCCAGGCACCACTAGATATTTCTTTTCTTTTTCTTTTTTTCTTTTTTTTAGAGATTTCTTTTCTATGTTCCTACATCAATCATTTTCCTGGTTGCTGATAAGTGAATCATAATCCATAGCATCTCACATATCATATTATGGTAAGCAATGTAGACAAACACATTTCTTATCACCCTCTTAAACACATACAAACACCTGTTGACTTTAACTCTTCACAGTTCTACATTAACTAAACAGTCTATATGATGTTGACCATCAATTCTAGGTCCACGTTAAGATTAAATGAGGCAAGAATCTAACCTATTAATGAATGACAGGGAGATTTTGGTCTTTCAATTTCCCTTTGGAGAACTTGGAAGAAAATGAGGCAAATGGAAAGAAGGGGGTCTCTCCCCATGACTGTCAACCACCTTATGCAATGTATTCATTTCTCATTATTCATTTTTTACTGTGATATGGATCCAGGCAAAATGACTTTGTATTATCCCCAGGTTATTAGAAGAGTCTGATTGCTTGGAGTAAATTCCTTGGATCTAAGGAGTTTGTATGTACAATATAATTTTTTCAACCAAGGAGGAAGTTGAGTTTCTCTGTGAAGAGCATCTTTTTTTGTTTGCTGGTTAGCTGGTTGGTTATTTTTTGTTTTTTGATTTTTTAATTTAAGGATGTAGAGATGCTCCTGGGGACTCATGCCGCCCATTCCAATCTCGCAGGTGGTGGTTCCAAGTGTTCTGCTCACACAGTGCACACCGGCGCTCCATGCTGGGCAGCACAAGGCAGGGCTGGGCAGGGCTAGTGCTGGATGAAGAGCATCTTTGCAGAGTCAACTCCCTGCTTTAGAGCACCTCCCATAGTTTCAGCCCATTAACCCGAGCACAACAGCTTGATGAATTAATGCTTATCTATATAAGCTGCACAGTTGGCAGCTTCTAATTAAATAATTATGGTTAAACATCTGCACAGAAGCTGTTATGCACCCTAGAAAGCCAGCTGTCAGTTTTATTGGTCCTAAGACAGAGGAAGAGTTAATACTTAGCTCTGAATGTTAGGTACAAAGGGAAGTATATCACATAAAATATATATGCTGTGCAATATGAAGTTGCATTGTGTTTGTGCTAGCCTGTCCATGAGTGATGGAGAGCAAACTGCTCCTCAGCAACCTCTCAGCAACCCAACAAAGAAGGAAGCAATTATATGATCAGCAGAGCAGAACCTGTTCAGAGCAATATAAAGAGGACATAGTGTTAGACGGATGAGTCTTTAATGAACACACAAATATCACTGAGCTAGCAGGGAAATACATGTCAGATTCTGGGTCTCATTTAGATGAGCAAGTGATAGAAATCTAATGTGGTCCTTTTCGGGGGCGGGGGTCATGGTTGGTATGTTTTCATTTATTTGCCTAAAGCTTCTCAAGATGCTATTTTATTAGAAATTGGAGAACAAGGTAAATATCACAAAACTAGATTTGAACTCTTTCTAAGATACATTTTTCCAAAAGAGTTAGGAACAGATATTTTTTCTACAGAATTACAGATAATGTCAGATTCCTTCACAGAAGGCTAAAAAGCTAAAGTCTTATCTCTACACCCGAAAAAAGAAAGCAGTATCTGGTGACTAAGCTCCAGCATCGAGGAAGATATAGATTATAGATAAAGGCCATCGATAGGGTTGTTGGACCAAATAATGCTTGTTATTACACATCAGTATGTTGCTGAACTGATAGCTGGCTTCATTTTCCTCTGCAGGCTGTCCTTTCCACACAATCCGTGGGTCCTCACTTCTAAAAATCTAATGGGTGATACCCCAGCACAGAACAACTCAGCTTGCCACTGGCCTCTTTACCACTGTTTCCAGCACCATCTCCACATGAAGAAACACAACCGTAGGCAAAAATCAGTCCCAGAAATTCAGTTGTCCCTTTATGTTAAAAAAAAAAAAAAAAACTTAGACATTTTAATCCCCAAATTTATGGATTTGCCTTAGAATGAGAGGAAACTGAATGCTAACATGGAAACATTTCTTACGGAATTCACTTTACCCAACTCCCGGGTCCTGTTGAAAATCCACTGTTAAACCAAGCACTAAACTTTACAGACTGATTTACTGTTCTCCCTTCAGAGATCAATGGCTTATGGTTTATTTAGAACGATGCCATTTCATAAAACAAAGCAATCTGTAGCATAAATCGTCATGTAAGCCAATGGATTGACCTCTAAGAAACGCTTACTTAAAAAGCTCCAGAACAACTGTTTCCATGCCTTTTTTCCCCCTTGATTTCCTTTTATGTCAGTAATTCTATCACCTCAGGTGTCTGAAGATACCTGCTTGTGACTGACAGTTCTCAAAGATCTAGTTCCTTCTGGATGACTCTTACATGAAGTTCAGTTTAATTAAGTCTGCAGTGCAACTCAAGTCTCAGGACAAAATGCTAAAGAATCAAACAGCAGACCTGTAAAGGCTATAAAAGCGAATCTCAGACGTGGTAGGGGAGCCCGGGGGTCTTTTGTCAGCCTATGCTGCCGTCTACCTAGTGCCGTCTACCTATCCGAGACCACATCCTTCTGCCCAACGGCCATTTGTGTTCTCAGAGCCCCTGATGAAAGCAAGTCTCCAGCAACTGGCTTAACAGGTCCCAAAGTTCACATTAAAGAATGGGGTGGCTGGGTGATAGACATTGGGGAGGGTATGTGCTATGGTGAGCGCTAATGAAGGGGGGCGGAAATCGGAGGGGGAGACGAACCATGAGAGACTATGGACTCCGAAAAACAAACTGAAGGTTTTAGAGGGGAGGGGGGTGGGGGGATGGGTGAGCCCGGTGATGGGTATTAAGGAGGGCACGTACTGCATGGAGCACTGGGTGTTACACGAAAACAATGAATCATGGAACACTACATTAAAAAATTAATTAATTAAAAAAATAAAAAAATAAAGAATGGACAGCACCACCTCATCCACTCAGAGTCTGCTAACCTCCCATGGACCAACAGCCAAGTTCCAGCCATCGTCTTCTCCTCACAATCCCATATCTGGCAAACAGACATACATGTCTGCCTCCAATCCCCAAATTACCTAAACCAATATCATTTGCATAGACCTTTGAATATTCTCTGATGTTACTGATAAAACAGATAAAAGTTGCCTTAGATAAGATGTGAGACCTGATTTAGAACCTCTAATATTCTAGTTATACCTCAGGAGTTTAAAAAAATCCCAAATGGTATTCCTTAGACACTGACTGAACATGCAGACCATAAACAACTGCAAAGAGAATTGATAAAGATGAAAAATCAAAAGAACCCTTTGTACTTACGGTAGAAGACATATTCAGTGTAGCTTGACCAGATCTTGTCATCTGTATACTGGTTGACAAAAGATGCTGTCACTGAGGAGTTACAGGCCACCATGTGGAATCCACACTCTGACAACATATCAAAAGCCCTTTCCAGATGCTTGAATTTGAGATAAAATCTGGAGGTGTATCTTTCTGGGGCTCGGTCAGGGTCTCTGCTCTCATTCAAAGTTTCTCCAAAGACCTCTTTTGCCAAGGAAATCCTTCCGCAAACCAAAATCCGGGGAACTCTCCGAAACTTGGCATCTGCCTGCCCTTCTCTGCCCATAGTGCAGGACCCCCTGTAGCCCACTGTAATGAAGCCCCATTTGCGGTCCGCAGGGAGCACTGAGGAAGGAGGGCAGATTCTCGTGTCGCTTCCTTGAGAGGCATCTTCAAAGTCACTGTGGCAGAATTCGTCCGGGCTTTGCTTGATTTCATCAGGGGTCAGGAGTTTGACCAAGTCTGGGAGCTGGAAGTACTCAGCTTCCCTTTTCAGTCTTCCCCTTTCTGGAAAGTGATCAGGCAGGACCACCTGCCTGTCCCTGAGATAGTCCAGAATATAACGGAACAAGAATCCATCTCTGTCAATGAAAAACCTTCCTTTGGAGTCCTTGGCTAGATCGTTAGCCGTGTCTCTCTTTGGGGAAAACATTTTCCACAGGAGGGAATGAGGGATGCTTATTAATGTGGAATGGCGGGTGAAATAAACTTGACCCCCGACATTCAGCTCCACGACCTCAGGGAAGGAGTTGGGAACTGCAGCCCCCTGTTCTCGAGGATAATAACGACTACAGTTTCCACTTAAAGCCATTGTCCCTTTCTTCTTGCTCTTCTCCTATTCTGATTTGAAGGTGAAATCCAGTGGAGTCACAGCCTTATCCTTTGCATCAACTTATCAAAGAGGGAGAAGGATGCTAACTTGTTAAAAACGACCTTCTCTCACCCCAGTTTTTTTTTTTTTTCCCCCAAGGAAGCAAAATTTAGAAGAGTCCACAGGTGAAGTGATGCTGCAAAAGTAGTTTAAACCCTGGCTGGTGGTGAGCTATTACTTCATAGAATATAACCAACTCATCTCCATCCGATCTGCCCCAAGCTCAGTAGGCAAGGCAGGCCAAGTCCCCAGTTACTCAGAGGTCTGTCTGAAGGAAAAGAGAGAAAATTATTTCCTCAAACCCAGCATGAGTCAGAAAAAGAGACACCACTGGAGAGGGGGGAGGGAGGGAGGGGGGGAAGTAGGGAGGGAGGGAGGGAGAGATTATTTTACATAAGCAGTCCTGGAACTACTGATTTCAGCCATTCTTCAACTAAATTGTAGCTTCTCTCAAGCTATTTTGTGTCTACATGTTTATCCATACGCCTCTGTCTCCAGCAATTAGTATTAAAAATATTTCTATTGGTATTTCTGCTTTAAAAAGGAATATATGATTTTCAACTTTTAAAAGGGGATTTTTTTTTTTTTTCCTCCAAGCTGGGCAGGAAAAGCAATAAGTCTCAGAACTTACCTTAGTGAGTGCTGGAAACCCAGTTCCTATGAAGAAATACCCATTTGCAAAGGAATCAGAATCCACAGCCAGAGTCGAGCTTGTCAAATCCCAAAGAGGTAAAGGACAGAGGTATCAATGAAAAGTGCCAGAGAGATGTGCTCTTAGAAAATAATTTTATATAGATATATGTAAATATTTATATAAATGTGTATTTGTATGTATGTATATAGGTATGTATTCACTCCCAATGTCAAGTTGAAACAAGTCACAGAAAAGTTAAAGCGTAATGAGAGGTGGTTGGGTTGAAGAAGCAAGGCAGAGAAAAATATCCAACCAAAGCCTCTCCAGTAAAAAGGGGAAAAAAAAAAAACTCAAACCTTTAGAAAGAATCCTTAAAACAGAAGAGAGTTGGAAGAGGTACTGGGACTTAGAAGCTTTTCAGAAAGCCCAGGAGCAGAAAGAAAGCCAGATAGATGTGCCCTGCTGGGGTCCCAGGTAGCCACCCCACCTGCCGGCAAGGGCAAACGGACTCCCATGTTCCCATGCAGGTGGGAGCCGCTGGGAGCCCGGCCGCCGCAGCGCAGAGAGGCCGCGGGGGGCTCGGGCTCGGGCTTCTCCGGCGGGCGGCGGAGCTGGGTGGTTCCACAGTTCCCAGTGCAGTTCGGAAGCTGTTGTTTCAGCAGTGCAGGCAAGATACCATCCAGAGAAATGACTATTACATCATCTTAAAGGAATATGGCTTGGAGAAAGCGGAGGCAGCTCCGAGTCACGTCGTCCTCGGTGACAGGTCGCCAGGACTGCACGGGGACGCGGCGCACCGGCCGTGGCACGCGACTGCCCGGCTCCGGGCTTGGGGCGGGGACGCGGCGCCGCGCAGCCACTTCCCTCCGCGTCCTGCCCGCGAGTCTGGAGTTTGCCGCGGCCTTCGCCTTGCCTTTTCTTCCGGCTTCCTGCCTTTTACACCTCCACCAACGCCACCCTTCCCCAGAAATAACCCCCCACCCCAGCGGTGACAGAAACACAAGTGCTTTTGCATTTGAAAAATCTACAAACAAACCCTTTGCACAGGCACTGAATTTCTGCTGAAGGGCAAATTTCGCCTCCATATAGGCTTTTTTGAGAAAGAAGAAGAAAGCACACCGAAAGACCCCAATGTTCAAGCTACAAAGGGGTTTTCCTTAAAAGCAAAGGGGATTAAACCATGTTTTCCTTCAGATGCCCTCTCCCCCCGCCCCCGCCCCACTTCTTCTCCATCCCTGTGCCACCCCAACCCCAGCAAATGAATAAATAAATACAGTCTCTCTGGAATTAATGATGCTCTTTCCAAAGAATATGTGAAGGCAATGGTGCGCTCAGAAAGCCCACAGCTGACATCAGTAAGTCATTATCTCAGCTTACCTGCAAGAAGTTGTTACCTGCAACCTTTTTCTGGGGCTGTGTCTTTCCTGAGCCTCTCTTTGGACATGCCCCAGCCCCCTCCCAACTCATCCCAAGAGGACTCCGGTGGAAGACACGCCCGGCTAAGAGACATTTTACTCCTGTCCCAGAGGGCTTCCTTAAGTGCATCATTAGAGTTTCAGGAAGGCATTTCCAGGGCAACCTAATCCACTAACAAAGTGCTTCCAGTTGATCCTGCCAGTCAATAATGGCCCAGCCAACAGCTTACAGTAAGTCGACCATTTCTCCTTTAAAATGCCAGTGTCTTAGGACTCACCCTCCTAATCAGAATATAGTATTTCATCTATGAATAATACATGTGAGGCACACTCCATCCCAAATAATTGCTATTTTTTTTAAAGTGAAAGCCAAAAATGGAGTTGAAAGTATGAATTAGATACATTTTAAGGGATCATGTGTTTATTGCCAACTCTTGCCCCAAGAATTAGCTTAAAGGTAGACTCAGCAGCAGGATAAATTAATTTTTAGTTTAACAATCTTTTCTTTCAATGAGTATCAGGTTACTGAACACGTATGGAATATTAGCTAACACTCCAACACACCTGATTATATTTGACTTTGTTTCTTTAACTAATGTATTAACCTGTTCTGGCCTCAATCATTGGGATTTTAATGCTGGACCAATCAAGGGAATGTTTATTATTTGGTGCACTTATATTGCCATCTAGTGTCCATAAGCTATCAGTGCAGATCTGTAACTGACCATTTACCCCAGCAAAAAGTTAAATACTTCCTGGTTTTGAAGTTTTTATATTGGTTTAAGTATGACCACACACACACTGTTCACCGTGATGAAAAATAAAAATTTCGTTGGCACAGGAGAAAGGAAAAAATAAGTCTGAGTCCATGCCTAGTAAGTACCGGGCTTAGTTGTAGTTAAAAATAAGCAAATGTTTCATTTTATTTTTAGCAGAATGGGCCAGTACACCACGACAATAGCTTTGGAGATTGGGTATTAAAATATCCTGGGGACAGGGGCGCCTGGGTGGCTCATTCAGTTAAGCATCCGACTCTTGATCTCAGCTCAGGTCTTGATCTCAGGGTCATGAGATCTCCACACAGGGCATGGAGCCTACTTAAAATATATATATATATTCTGGGGACAGTTTGGCAGGAAGTGAGGATTGGGAATAAGAAACACCATGGGCTTTTAAAGCTCAAAGGAACTTGAGAAATGGAAATTACCATCTCACCTTAGAGATATAGAAACTGAGGACCAGAGAGGGAAAGAACTTCCACAAGGTCACACAGCTGTGGAGTAGCAGGATGGGGTTTAGATCACTGCCTACTCAGTATGATCAGTTTTTTGAACTGCATGTATTGTAGAATAGGGATGGAGAGGAGGCAAATAAAGAAAACAAGAATTTCAAGACTACACATTTGAAAAAAAAACCCAGCAAGTCATTTTAAAGAGTTTTCGGGGCGCCTGGGTGGCTCAGTTGGTTAAGCGACTGCCTTCGGCTCAGGTCATGATCCCGGAGTCCTGGGATCGAGTCCCACATCCGGCTCCCGGCTCGGCGGAGAGCCTGCTTCTCCCTCTGACCCTATCCCCTCTCATGCTGTTTCTCTCTCTCTCTCTCTCTCAAATAAATAAATAAATAAAATCTTTAAAAAAAAAAAAGAGTTTTCAATATTAAGTTAAATTCAAGTCTAGAAGATTTTATAATTTAAATAAGAGGATTCTGAATTTCGAAAATGAGGAGTTCTATCTGTTCATTGGTCTGGTTTTCAAAGGTTAGGCTACTTTTTTTTTTTTTTTTTTAAGATTTACTTATTTATTTTAGAGAGAGAGAGTGCTTGCATGCATGAAGGAGAGTTGAGGAAGGGGCACAGGGAGAGAATCTTCAAGCAGACTCCCCCCTGAGCCACTGGGCCTGGAGCCCAGAGCCCAAGGTGGGGCCTCATCTCAAGACCCTGAGATCATGACCTGAGCTAAAATCAAGAGTCAGGTGGGCGCTTAACCTAGTGAGCCACCCATGTGCCCCATAGGCATATTTACTTTTTAATCTACCTGGAGCTTCCAGAAATCAAGAGTGCATGGGCCTCTGTCATCTGTTGAGAGGTCAGAGGTTTGGTTCCAGATTGGCCTAAAGCCTATTCAAGCTGGGGTCTAGGGGCCTGGGTTACCATCCTCTGATGCATACATTTTCTTGTTCCTTCAGTCTAAGGGATGCAAACAAATGAGAAGGGAGATTAAAGAAATAACAGGCTCAAAGGAAACAAAGCAATACACCATAGAGAGAGATTTAAATAGTGCTAGAGTAAGTGCGTGTGTCTCGGGGAGGTTGTCAGTAAGCCCAGCTGCTTGGTGCCTTAACAAGAGGCAAGAAGCCAACTCTGGGCCGTGAGCGTATTCCTGTCCTCCGTGTCAGCCGATAACACAGCTAGTGTTATTGTTCTGTTCTGGCGGCTCTCCACTGAAACATTGTAGGATGCTACCCTCGGCCCAAAGGCTGAACACGCAGCAACAGATTTCTCTTAGGGGAAGGGAAAGGAAGAATGTTTCATCCTGTTCTTTGTAATATTCAAGACTATGGCACATTTGGATACACCATGGATAGATTGTGGAGTTGATAAAATGTGTCTGAGCCTCTGTTTCCTGTTCCCTACTTTCACACACCACCACAGCTGAATGCTGAAGAGTATATTCTCAACAGGACAATTATAATTTTGGAATAATGTGTTCACTTCGCACATCCTTACCTTCTAACACATCCTTAAGTTTCCTCTCCCCTGGAGCAGAGAGAGCTTTTATGCTGACTGTCTTTGTTATCAGGGAGGGAATGATCTCATGAACGTAGACTAAAATGCCATATACTCATCGTGTCACATGCCCAAGGACTCCTGCATCATCACCGTCATCGCAATAGCTACTGTTTGTGGGGGGCCAACCATCAAGAATTCCCAATAGTCACCATCCCTCTTCCAGCTCTGCCTGATGGCTGTGTGACATCGGACGTGTGGCTCAGTGTCTCTGAGCCAGGGTAAAACGAAGATAAGAAGAAGACCTGCCTCCTGGGTGTGTTGTGCAGATTCAATACTATGATGTGTATAGGACCCCGAGCACATTGTTTGGCCCTAGGTGTGTGTTTACAAAATACCAGCGGTCTCCATGATGGCGGCAGAAGCAACTGCCTTTGTCATTGGTAGACTAAAGTGGAGGCATAAAGAAGTTATAAAAGACGTGCAAAGACAGAAATTCAGTTCTACTTCCAAAATCTTCACTCTTCTCACTCTGCAGGTGTAGGTGAAGATCACTTCTTGTTATAAGCATATGTATTAATACTCCAGGATTTCAGGATTTGCTGGGGGCGATGGGGTGGCAGAATGGAAACTGAAAATAGTACCACAGTGGTTAGAAATGAAAATGCCATTCCACCCTACAAGGTTCCCTTCTCAGTACCCTTTCATTCAAGCCACATGGATTTATTAAGTTCCTCTGTGTGTCCAGCACAGTGCCAGGTCCTTAAGATACAAAGCTGGTATCAGTGAGATCATATGATACACTGATAAGAGGAATTCTTAATCTCAGGAAACAAACTGAGGGTTGCTGGAGTGGGGGGTGGGGTGGGAGGGGTGGGGTGGCTGTGTGATAGACACTGGGGAGGGTATGTGCTATGGTGAGCGCTGTGAATTGTGTAAGACTGTTGAATCCCAGACCTGGACCTCTGAAACAAATAATACATTATATGTTAAAAAAAGAAGATAGTAGGAAGGGAAAAATGAACAGGGGGAATCGAAGGGGGAGACGAACCATGAGAGACTATGGACTCTGAGAAACAAACTGAGGGTTCTAGAGGGGAGGGGGGTGGGAGGATGGGTTAGCCTGGTGACGGGTATTAAAGAGGGCACGTACTGCATGGAGCACTGGGTGTTATACGCAAACAATGAATCATGGAACACTGCATCAAAAACTAATGATGTGATGTATGGTGATTAACATAATAAAATAAAATTTAAAAAAAGATACAAAGCTGAATTCAATAAAATCTCTGAACACAAACACATACAATCACACACACTCAAACCCGTACCAATGGAAGGCAAAGATGAAAAAGTTCTAGATTCCTGAGTGCTGCCTCTTATTTGCAGACAGGTGCCTGCAGCTGTATTCAGCTTTGGGTCCTACATAGTCCACATATGTTTTGGACAAACCACTTAACCTCAGGGTGACCTCTGCTTCCATATCTATAAAATGAACCTGTCTCCCTTTATAGAGATACCGTGACTGATGGCAAAATAAAGATAAAATACAGCTGCCAAATCGTCAGAGACCTTCCAGGCAGTAATTTGCTATGTAAGAAACAGAGCAAGAAGGCAGCAAACAGCAATCTTGTTAACATAACGCCTTGCAAGAAAGAAATTTGGATTAGGTTTGCATAATCTTCAAGTTGGAAGGGGAGACCCTTTGTGGTTACCCACTGCGACCTGCAATCCACCTCCAACTTTTACATAATAGCAAACGTTCAGTCTAGTCATTTCTCTTGGTCTCTCCTGAAAATACTCTTGAACTATACTCTCATAAAATATGTATAATAGCTAAAGCTGTTCATATCACTGTGATGCCTCTGAATGGAAGTCTGTAGAATAAAGTTCTTCCAGGAGAACTGTCATTTTAAGATCTGAGCTTTAAAAAAATTTTACGCTGATCTGAACAGAAAGTACTGCTATTTAAGTATGAGTTGGCATTATTGACTATATTAGCAGGGACAAGGTTTTTTTATGAGAGAATGTGACGGTGGAAAGAGGGTATGCATTTCTGTAGTAGGTGTGGATCATGGTCACCTTTTTTTTTTTTAAGATTTTATTTATTTATTTGACAGAGAGAGAGACAGCAAGAGAGGGAACACAAGCAGGGGGAGAGGGAGAGGGAGAAGCAGACTTCCCACTGAGCAGGGAGCCCGATGCGGGGCTCGATCCCATGACCCTGGGATCATGACCTGAGCCGAAGGCAGATGCTTAACCGACTGAGCCACCCAGGTGCCCCGTATGGTCACCTTTTAGGTTTCCCTCCAAAACAGAATTATTTTTATTTATTTATTTATTTATTTATTATTATTATTTTTTAGAGGGACAGGAGAGGGGCAGCAGGAGAGAGAGAGAAAGAGAATTGTAACACAGACTCCACGCCCAGCACAGAGCCCAAAGCAGGGCTCAGTCTCACAACCCTGAGATCACTGAGCCGAAATCAAGAGTGGGACGCTTAACTGACTGAGCCACCCAGGCGCCCCTGGGTTTCTGCTCAAAACCGGGAAGTTTTTCTGGAGCACCCGGTCAAAGTTAGGACTGCACAGTTTGGTCACGAAGTTGTGTAAAACCAACCCCCATACATATGTACTTAAAAATTGGGATCTCGGCAGCATGGAATACAGACTGGGTGGGAAGTGAGGGGGAAAATAGAATATAGCTGCCCAACTATCCAGCAATTGATTCCAGCAAATACACAAGCAGTATTTTAGAAATAGCTATAAAAAAACAAAAGAGTTCTACTCTTGCCTCTCCCTACAGTCCTTTCCCTAGAAATCTGCTTACCCATGTTGTGTTATTTGCTGTATGGTGTTTGTTACATGTGTTGCCTTACACATGTTGGCTTAGTCTTTATTATGTTTGCTATATATTATGCAATATATCTCTTGGTAAAAGAGTAGTGTAATTTGCGGGGCAGTAATTGTCCACCTTTTATCTCCTACCTAGGAAACCCATTTTTCAAATGATATCTTTGTCATTATTCCAAAATATGCAACAAATGCAAGCAGTATCAAAACAGAACAAATTTAGGTCTTAAGTTCAAAAACGTTTATTAAAAAAAAAAATTGTTCAGAAATTGCAATAGTATGTCACTGGCCTCTAGAATGCATTTTTATTTTTTTCTGACTAGTTTTATACAGGCATAAATGGAATTTATTAAACACCCTACGACAGCTTGCAGGGAGTAGAGCTTGAAAATCCCGGTTACAATGGAAAAGAGCAGGTGTTAGAATCAGGCAGATTCAGGTCTGAAAGAGGTACGTACCAGCTCTAGGATCCTGAGCTAATCACTGTACCTCTCCGAGGATGTTCTTCTGCTGTATATATTAGAAATAAAAATATCTACTCTGCAGGATTGATGTAAGGATTAGAAATAATGTTCTGAAATGGAATACAGCAAATGTTCAATAAGTAATGGGCAATGTGATTATATTTATGCTTGGTTCGATCACTTCCTCTGCCCCTCTTCCCTCCCCTCCCTGAGCCTACGCCCGGGGTCTGTGTGGATGAGTGGATAGAAGGGAACCACATTACTCATTCATGCTGGTGATGTGACTGGTCCCTTTTCTGAAAGCCTGCTTCTTCCTTCGAGCACGGGAAAAGAAGAATGGAAAGGGATACTGGAACTCTAAGCACAGTTGTCCTTGGAGATGGACAATTAGTTGATTTAAAAACACACTCTCTGGCCTTAATAAGTAGCTATACTTCTCAACAGATGATGAATGGAGGAAAGCAAATGAACAGGCTGGCTCGTTCAAAATATCTCACATCATTTTGCAGTGATTCAGCACAGTCACTTCGGTGTAGCAATTTTTAGTAGAAGGCATTTTTCACAACTAAATCCAAACGTGTCATCCTCATAGGTTGAAATGAATCTTACCAGTGGCATCTGTGGATGGGGCACAGCAGGAAGACAGAAGGACAAAGACTGAATAACAAATGGAACGATTTAGTTCAAGGAACAAAATTGAATTGTTTTATTACAAGACTCGAGGAGTCAAAGCTGGGGATTTCATGTATGCTCTGAAATACCGCTTGGTATCCAGAGCACTTTTCCCCTGCTTTTTGAGTGATTTGCAAGAAATCCACAGGGCAGGGATCATTTGCCATTCATCTTGCTATCCAACTGACAGCGCAGGAGCTCCTATTCTGAAGGTGCTCACTACATCTTTGGTGAATTTCATTGCAGGAGCAAAAGCATATCCTCAAACTGGCCCAATAAAATGATATGTTAAGAAGCTGACAGGGTCATACTGGGATGTGCTGTTGGTTGGGAATATAAGGCAGTTGGTTTCAGTTTCAGTTTCAGTTTCTTTTCTTTTTTTTTTTTTTAAGATTTTATTTATTTATTTGGGAGGGAGAGAGAGAGCAAGCAAGAGCACAAGAGCAGGGAGAGGGAGAAACAGGCAGGGAGCCCGATGCGGGGATGCGGGGCTCCATCTCAGGACCCCGGGATCATGACCTGAGCAGAAGGCACCACTTTACCGACTGAGCCACCCAGGCGCCCCTGATTTCAGTTTCTTCACCAAAACATTGAGGTCTCCATGCTAGGAGGGACCCGTTCCTTTGGTCAGGTCCCAGAGAAATCAACTGCCTGCAAAATCCAGCCTTTCTGAACTCACCACTGCAAATAGGTCATGTGTGTACCCAATTTGGAGCCAATCTGGAATGAAAAAAAAGAAGAGCCATTAAAAGGAACACCCCAGCAAGAGCAAGCGATGACAAAGTTTCCAGTTTCAAAATGCCACTTGCTTAAAATATCCAAGTCGGTGCCTATGGCCAAACAAATTAATAAAATTAACAAATGAAACTGACCCTGACTGCCAGATATTTTCACATATCTCTTTCAGTTCCTAAGGCAATTTTCAACTGTTGGCATTGTAGGGAGAATAAAAGAGCCTCCAAGAGGTTGGGTTATTGGCAACAGGTCACACCAAGCCTGTCTGATCCCAAAGCCCCCTTTTAAGTACACCAAACTTACTCAGCCATTTAGTTCCTTTTATTAAATATCCTCAGTCTATGCCCAATATTTGCATTTGGCATCACAAGGCACAACAGCGCATTCCTAGTGCAGATCACCACTATATTCTAATTCTGGTTCTGTGCCTGGCACAGAGTAAGCACTCCGTAAGTATTCGTCCAAGGACTATTAGAATTAAGAAGTGAATGAATGAATGAATACATAAATAATGAATGAATGAACAAGCTACCGTCTGGGACAGTGGTATTCAGAAATTAAGGCTGGATACAGCAAGAGTCTGATCTGATGTGGCATCTCCAATTTTCTTTACTCCTGAAATGTTGGTTCCAAATGGAGGAATGAGCTCAGAGATGAAAAATAAAAAGTTTGCATCTCAGCATCAGAGAATTAGGCCTTCGTGAATCCAAAAGGATGAGTAATACAAATTCATATGTTTATGTTCCAGAATTTAGAAGCTTTTAGAAATAAGAAACTGCTTTAGGGATAAGTCTCTCCCTCAGAACGATTTAAAAAAAAAGATTAAGTGCCTTGATGCTGCAAAAAAATATGATTTACTTCAAAAAATAACTTGAAAAGATACCAAGCAATTCTCATCCGGCCACTTTATGTGTCAGTTACTCTGCATCCTCCCAAAAATGTGTGCGGCGTGGGGTGTGGGGGTTAGAAGGCCCGGTAATGATCGATCTGTACAGACACACGTACTGGGCACAAGAATTTTAGGGGCTACAGCACACAATTCAAATGTGAGTTGGGAAACATCACGCTTTGCTGTACAATGCAAATCTGCACTGCTTCTGCCACAGAAATTATATGTTACCTTTATAGACGATGATCTGAGCCTCAAGCACATCTCCCAATTACCCTAGGGTCTCTTGAAATGACAGGCTGGTTTGCAGTGTGTGGTTGCAATGGCTGCCAGAGGCTATCAGGCAATTGTTTGAAATGCAGACAGTGTCAAATATCTTCCTGAGATATCTGGTTGCCATTCATCAGGAAAAAGGATGCCTATGAACAAATGGAGTGACACAGAAAAAGATTTTTGTCTCTGATAGAAACTGGATTCAACCTGGTGTCTCTCGACCAGCCCCTTGAATTTTTCACATATTTAATTGAGATTTTAAAAGCAGTTATGTTGTTGAAGTGCCATCATACTGGACACAGAGGCTAAGATAACCCAGAAATGGGATATTGGATAAAGTCATAAATTAAGGTGAAAAAATTAGATAAATGGGCTAGGGATGAAGATGTGATGGATTTCTTATCTGCACCAAAGAGAGTAAGCAGATGCACTCCTTACATTGCCATTTTGCCCGTGGATATTTATGCCTATAAAGGTAAGTGTAAAGAAAGAAAATAATTGCCCAATGAAAGTAACCAGTAGAGTCCAGGTTGAGAACGTCAGCGCCTCACAAAAATAATTCCCTCCTTCCAAAAAAGTTCACCTGCAGAACCACTGCCTCATCAGAGCCAAAACAGAGTCCTTCCTCAGACACCCAATTAGTCACAACAGCTGAGGATGAGGGAGCCCAAAAAAAGCAGCTTTCCACTCCTTTAAAATCCCTCTCCTGCTTCATGCCTTTGATCTTCGTTCATTGACTCATATATTTACATATCTATGTGCACAAAGAACTACTTGAGACCCGGTAGGAGATGCAAAGATGAATCAGACAGGAGTCTCGCCCTCAGCAAGCTGATAATTCAGGGGGGCCATAGAAAAGAAAGCACCAAGTGGTGGTGGCTGTGGAAAGAACCGGAAGGAGTTCCGTGAGAGAGGCACAATGCAAACTAGAACAGAGCCATTTTGTGAAACTCTAAAGAACATCATGCCTAGCACAAAGTGCCCATTTATAAATTATAGATGGACTGAAGGAAGTGCCGCCTTGCATCACTACACACTTACCAGGCACTCATTTAGAACGCTTTAAGAACTGCCCCCAAACTGGGCTGATTCATTAGAGTCCTGATGGTCCCAGAAATATTTTATATGTGGATATAAATGTAAGCCCATTACAGCACTAGTCCCTACAGCTAATTTATATTTGGTTCTCAGCCAACAGGGACGAAGAGCCCTCTGAGGGGCCCATCCCAATTATTTATCTACTCCACCAGCTCCCTCTTTCCGGCCATGACTTTTGCGCCACTGGACCGTGGCTTAGGACGGCTGACAAAAAGCGTGTAAGTGATGGTGCTGAGGATTCTACAAGAGACGAGGAGGAACCTGGATGGCAGCAAGCAGGCTTCATTGCAACAGCTCCAAACGCCTCCGAGGGCATAGTCTAAGAAACCCAGAGCAGCGCACAGAAGTTGCCTAGCAGAAATCCGTCGACAATCTGCAGGGCCACGTGAGCCTCGCTGCAGCGTGGAAAGATTGGCCAGCAACAGTACTGAGGATGAAAAGAAGAAACGTCAGGCCAGAGGCGTATCACAACTTCAGGAGACTAGACGAGAAAGAAGGGCAATCTGCAAAGAGTTGACAGCTGCTGCACATCTCCAGGCTATCAGGCTGCAGTAATCCCGGAGAGCACCAGCGGAACTAACATGACCATTCCCAGGAGCAGGCTCCCACAATCAACGGGATGTGCCTGTAGTTAAAACTGGGGGATGGAGGTGGAGGAGGATCCAAAGCACTATTTCTATTTCAGATGCCCCACGAACCCTGTAATTAAGGATATCCTGAGGGCTTGGGAAAGTAGACTGTCGGTAAGCAATAGCAGTTCTTTAAGGCAATTGTGTAACACACAGGAGATCTAATAAAAGAATAAGAGTTACTTTTGTTCTGTACAAAAAGACAAGCTCAGAGTAATTGTGGTTACATTTCTTACCACAAAAAAAAAAAAAAAAAAAGCTGTCCTGATTTATTAACCTAATATTCACAACTTTGGGATGGAAAGGGAAAGAAACTTACAAAGAAATGCTGGAATAAAATTTAAGGGCTAAAAACAGTTATTTCCTACGCAGGGGAGCATTAGTGGTTCCAAGTGTGGGCTTTGGGATTGGGCCGTTCTGGGGCCGAATTCCAGCTCCATCATTTACCATTTGGGAAAATTACATTACGCCCCTCCAGTCACAGTTTTCTCATCTGTAAAATGGGTACTAATTATCATTCCTTATTAGAGATTTTATGATGACTAAATAGGAGAATGCATATGGAGGGCTGAGTTCATCACCAAGCCCATAGTGAGCGCTCGAGAAATGGAGCTTCTCTTCATCCTTTTCCCCCCCAAATTGTTTTAGATTATCCGTTGCCCAGATCAGAGGGTAGAGGTACAGCATTAAGTTCACCCAGTTCTCTCTCTGGACCCCTCTTGGATTTGAAGGGAGCAGTCACACGATGGCTTCAGCGTGCACAGCCTCCTACCGAGAGCTATTTGGGGCAGGTCAGAGGGCACCATAAGACAGTGCTGTCACGCTCCTTGTCCGAAGAGCACAGTCTCTCTCTACCTGCCAGATTGTTAGTGTCTCCAACCCCGGTCCCATGAAACTCCAGTCCTTGCTCCTCATTTGTTAGATGTCACCTGGGCCGGCACGGTTTCTCGTACACAAGGATGTTTGGACAAACATTTGCACATTTTAAAGTTCTCTTCCTCCCAGCTGCTTTGCCCCGTTGGCAAAATTCAGTCTCAGTGGACTATCATCACAATGCCGATGGCTCCAAAATCTAAATGTTTAGCTTTGGCTTCTTTTCAATTTCTACATACCCGCTGGGCTTTTTCCACACAGACCTACCACATCTCACACTCAAGGCCAAAGCCAAGTATCTGTGTGCCACTCCCATCCATTTTATCCCACCAAGTTCTCTCTGAGTTAATGGCATGACTGGCCTTTCTCTACTATCCAAGTGAAAACCCATTACCTCTCCTCCCCTTTCCATTGACTCCTGATAGCCAGGAATCAAACCGATCCACTTTAGCTCTTCTATAATTCTTTCAGGCATCTATTCTCTTCCAGTTCCACTTGTCCTGCCCTTCTTCTTTACCTTTTACCCAGATTCATATATTCAACAAATAATGACCAAGCATTTGCCATGAACCAGGTGCAGCAAACTCTCTGTGTTGGGGACCCAGAGATGAACAAGGTAGACTAGGTCCTTGCCCTCAAAGAATTTCCATTCTAGGCAAGGAATATAGGTCTTGAACGAGTAAGTAAATAAATGAGCAAGATAATCTCAAATAGCGATATGGGTTATAAATAAAATAGAACCAGGTGATCTGAAAAGAATCTCTTGGGCTGGGAGTGGGGAGACAAAAAGAGGATAAGGTACTACAGGTTAGGACTCTTTGAGGAAGTGATATTTGAGCTGAGGCAAGAAGACAGCCACGTAAAGTTCTGGGAACAGCATGCTCTAGACTCTGTTTAGGAACGGCATGAACGAAGGCTCACATGTCTGAGGTCAGACTAAGCTTGTGGCTTGTTCAGGGAACCAACAAAGCCAGCAAGTTGGAGCCAGTGAACAGAAATGAAGAGTGTAGGTCTGAGAATCAGACAGGAGTCAAACTGCGCTGGGCCTCATGCACCATGGTAGGAGCATAAATTTCATTCTAAGTATGATGGCGAGTCACCTGTTTTTTTTTAATAAACAGGATTCACATTTCATTTCATATTATTATTAAAAGTGTGCAGTCTCTTTTTTAAAAAATTCAATTAACATATAGTGTATTATGAGTTTCAGAGGTAGAGTTCAGTGATTCATGAGTCTTTTAACACCCAGTGCTCATTCCATCACGTGCCCTCCTTAATGTCCATCACCCAGTTACCCCCTCCCCCCCTCCCCTCCAGCAACCCTCAGTTTGTTTCCTATGGTTAAGAGTCTCTCATGGTTTGTCCCCTCTCTGATTACGTCTTGTAACAAGTCACTTGTTTTTTAAAGCCGTCTTTGGCTTGCTGTGGGGATAACAGATTATAGGGGAGCAAGATTGGTTGTCTGGCAATGAGTTAGGAAAACAGTACAGGGATCCAGGTGACAAGGCTGGTGGCTGGACCAGGTTTAAGAGAGGATAAATGGGGAAAATCTGGCAAGGATTTTGCTTGGGTGGTGCGGATGCTGGTGGTGGTATTACTGTATGGATCTGCTAATGTTCTTCTTTCCAAGCTTTTTCATCTCGGTTCATTCAACACAAAGCTGACAGGAAGGAAGTCATCCTTCCAAAGATGCTATCGTTGGCCCACAAAGCTTAACTGGCTCCCCGTTGTTTTTAGAATAAAGTCCGAAGTTCTGGGTGTAGACTCAAAGCCCTGTGCTATCCGGTCTCAACTACTTTAGAGACACGTAAAGGGGTTTGCAAGGAAAGGAGACAAGAGTTACATAACGGTTCAAAAGTTCTGAGTTAAGTCATCTCACAAATAGTGCTTTGCAGAGGAAGCAGTGTTGGCCCTCAGTATGTAAAGAACCAGCATTCGTGGCTCTTAAACTGCTCTTAGTCTGGGAGGTTCTGTCTTAAATGAAAGAGTTGTCATGCATCGACCAGTGGTGACGCTTTAACTTCCAAGGGAAGAAATAGGAAAGTTTTAGGAACTAGAAAAAGTTAAGGAAGCCCTTAGAGTACAAATAAATAAAGGAATGTATTAATTTTATGATTCTTGACTCCGTTTATTCCCCTGAAATATAATATCCTATTATAATGCAGCCGAACTAATACCTCCCGACAAAATTTAGTGGTCAAGTGAACGATCAAAAGAGAAACCTTGACAGAATAAAATCATGGCTCACATTGAACCTATGAGTTCCTTTCCTTTCTGCCTTAAGCAAGCATTTCTTGGAAATCGATAATTCACATCAGGATCCTGAAACCAGCCTGCAGAAGTCGCGGTACTACAATCCAGAGGAACAGAAGGGGGGCAGTGTTATCACAGACTCTTGCGCGGACTTGGGGCGCTGAGAAACTGCACATTACCCTGAGGAACCCCCTGACTTACCTACCATCTCAGAGGAAATCTGTGTCAATTGCTTGTTTCTTTCACTGGCTAAGTCTCTGGCCTGGAAACAAAGTTAACAATGAGGTTCCCCCCTCTCTACCACCCAGCTGTGTCCTGCTAAGCCTGGTGAGAAAGTGACCACTTCGGACCTGGGGTCTCAAGAAATACAAGCCCGGCTCTATGTGCACATTAGTTATTGTTTTGCCTTTTACAGACCTGGGGTCTCAAGAAATACAAGCCCAGCTCTATGTGCACATTAGTTATTGTTTTGCCTTTTATAGAACAGATGGTGAAAAAAATCCACCTGTACTGACCATATGAGAAAAACACTTTATATTTAAAATGTTATCGAGGTGGCTTAGTTGGTTAAGTGTCTGCCTTCGGCTCAGGTCATGATCTTGGAATCCTAAGATCAAGCCCTGCATCAGGCTCCCTGCTCAGTGGGGAGCTTGCTTCTCCCTCTTCCTCTGCCCCTCCCCTGCTTGTGCTTCTCTCTCTCTCTCTCTCTGTCTCAAATAAATAAATAAAACCTTTAAAAATACATAAATAAAATGGTACCATCAGACAGGCCCTAAGGATTTTTTCTTTTTTTTTTTGTACTGGTTGGAAAATGGATATATTCAGCTATACACCCCGAGCCTTACTCAGAAACATTCACTGAATATGTGGTTCATGCAGAAAATGGGAAAAAAAGAGTCCCCGCCCTCAAGGCAATTTAGCAGACAAGCCTGGAGATAGCTCTGTGTGGGGAAAGGCTGGCAAGCACCCCCAAAGACAGGTAAAAATTCTTGAAGGAATCTGAGGAAGAACTCAGCAGGCTGTCTCCAGAGTTTACGGTGGAGGAATGGGAGAGAAATTAGAGGAAATACCCTGGCTAGACAGCGTTGTAATTGCACCTTGAAGGACTGTAGAATCTATAAAAAAGGGTACTGTGCAGAAGGAAAAAAACCAGTTGAAGGAGTATGTGTGTGTGTGCGCGTGCGCGCAAGTGTGGGCAGAAGCAGGAGTATGGGGGCTGGGAAAGAACAGGGCATGATCTGGTTTGGCTAGAACAGAAGGTACCTGTGGAGGAAGAGTGGGAGAGCTGCTGAGGAGTCTGGACTTAAATCTCTCAACAATGAGTAGTCACTGAGAGTTTCTGACCAGGCATAACTAGAACAAGTTTCTCAAGAACAGCCACCCCCACAAGGTGATGGAGGGCTCATCCACCCTCGTCACCTCTCAGAGAGGGCTCCTACCACTCGGCGATGTCCCTCAACAGCCCCACCAAAGGATGTGGCTTTGACATCAAAGTTCTAAACCTTTCAGTTTTTGCAACACTTTTGGAAAATATTTTTCCCTCCCCACCCCAATCATGGAGGAAAGAGAAATAGAGGTAAAAGCTGCTCTATGACCGTTTGGCAAAGTGAAGGAATACACACATTTAGTGCATAACATTGAATGACGATCCCCAGCAAGGCTCACCTAAAGCAGAGTGAGGATGCTTTAAGTGTGTTGTGTCTGTGTGTCCATCTATTCAACAAACATTTGTCGAGCATGTTCTATGTGCCAGGCAGGCATTGCTCTAGGCATTAGAGATACAGCAGTGAACCCCAAGTAGCCAAAGTTCCTCCTTCATGGAGTTTACATTCTAGACAATAATCAAATAAACATATCAGGAGTCAGATGATGATAAGTACAAGGTGAAAAAGTAAGGGAAGGAGGATATCAATTACTATGTTTCAGGGGAGGGGTTTCAGTAGCAAAGAGGGCAGGGGTGACAAGAAGAGTGGTGGGAGAAATGTGTGCTCTTTGGTAGTTTAAGCCTAAAAGGTTTCTTCCTGGCAGGTGAACTATAGTAAGTAATGATATTCAGCCATTAATACTAAGCAGTAATAGATATAATAGTAATGTCTATTATTATATCTATAGAGACTGTCACTGTGCTAAGCACTATTTCATTGATTCTTCACAATTAACCAATAAATATCATTAGTATGATACTTTTAGGTACAAAGGAAATTGAGGGAAAGAAAGGAGGGAAGGAAGGAAGGAAAGGAAAGGAAAGAAAAAGAGAAACCAAGGCTCAAATAAATTACGTAGCCTGCCCCAGTCATCCTATTCATACATACAAAGCATGGATTTGAATGCAGACAGTCTGACTCTAGGGCCTGCACTCTTAACCCAGGCACTGGATTGGGGTCTAGAGATAAGTAAGTCGTGGACTCTGTCTTGGAATTGCTCATAGTCTGGTAAGAGAGACAGACTCATAAACAAATAATCCTAGGGCAGTGATAGGAGCTATAATCGAGGTATAATAGAGTTAAGGAGACACAGAGGAAAGAATGACTAAGTGCCTGACCGTGGGTGGGTGGGGGGGGTCATAGAAAGGCAGACGTTTGTGTTTATGTAATTCATTGCTCTCCTGGGCCTGCTTACCCACAACGAATCTGCAGTTCCTTCCAAAGCCTCTTTCCGGTGGATTTCCCCTGTCTGCCTTCACAGGTTGTGGTTTGTCGGCCTCATCCTGCACAAAGTAAGTAGTTCTGACATGAGGCCACACGAAGTCTTTAGAACCCTTCTGGAGAAGGAAGAAAAATAGCCAGGTAGCAATCTACCGTAACTGCCGTTAGATGAGGGTGAGGAATGTGACAACCAGGTGAAGTAAGATGAGCTCACCATGCCATGTTATAATGGAGGAGGAAAGGGGAGACGATGCTGTCAATCCACTCAAAAACCCCCAAGGCCATGTGCATTGTGTGGGCAGCTGACAGCACAGAGGCTCAGACAGGAAATCTGTATCTCCTTACCTAGCATGATTTCCCTTAAACATCCCATTCTTAACCTTGTCCATG
Source organism: Neomonachus schauinslandi (assembly GCF_002201575.2). Taxonomy (NCBI): domain Eukaryota; kingdom Metazoa; phylum Chordata; class Mammalia; order Carnivora; family Phocidae; genus Neomonachus; species Neomonachus schauinslandi. Next base: position 34,287,564 of record NC_058409.1, on the reverse strand, counting down.
GATGAACTTCACAAAATGCACGAATCCCCTGAAATTGTATGTAAAATTCTATGTGGCTGTTGGGCATTTTCTAGAGATTACTGAGCTCATACACATTTCAAAACAGTATGTGCCCCTCCAAGGAGGTTCAGACCTATGCATTAAATACTTTCAGAACTGTTACTCCAATAGATTTAAGTATAATATAGTCTTAATTATAGGCATCCTTAAGAAGGCCTGAAAAGTCTATGTGAATGCATTGATACCATTGTTATACATCATACTCACCAAAATTCTTGCAAATTAGTGTTGCCACCAAGTCCCCACCCATGAGTATAGGGCCTTAACGTGACTTCAGGGCTTGTCCTTGATTATGCTGTGTACAGTCGGCACCTTTATCCTCCTTTTGGCACTTCCGTGTAGGAGGACACTACACAGTAGCCTTGGTTCTCGACCTTTGTGTGTACCGGGGTGTGGGAGGAGCGCCATATTGGATTGGGAAAGACAGTATCACACCACCCATCTTCTGTTTTCAAGTCGCACACAACCTCTCACCCATCCCTTCTCTACCCTCTACCCCTACTCCAGTCCTTTACTGATGCTGACCAGTGACCAATGTGCCACAGGCTGAAATGTCCCCTTTATGAACCTTCAGCCTGGTCACTTCTGGTTACCGGTCCTTAAGAGGTTGAGAAAATAAAATATAGGATGAGAAAGCTCACCTCCAGGTGCATAACTATAAAGGGCACCAGAAAATGGACTACTAAAACTAGCTTTATATTCTCATGGACCTGCTATTGGAAGGCATCAGGAAAAAGAAAATCTAAGATGAGAATTTGGCCTCGGTAATTCCCTACTGCTAGATAACAGTGAGTCTGGGGGTGACACAAGGCAAATATGACTAGCTTTTCAAAAGTACTGAAGGAGAATTTGCAGACAGGGATCTCATTGACAGAAAAAGCCAGATGAAATCTTAAGATCTGGGGTACCTGGGTGGCTCAGTTGGTTGAGCGACTGCCTTCGGCTCAGGTCATGATCCTGGAGTCCTAGGATCGAGTCCCGCATCGGGCTCCCTGCTCGGCAGGGAGTCTGCTTCTCCCTCTGACCCTCCCCCTCTCATGCTCTCTCTCATTCTCTCTCTCAAATAAATAAATAAAATCTTTAAAAAAAAAAAAAAGAAATCTTAAGATCTGGACAAGTTCATTATCAACCAAAACATTTGCCTAACCTCCTCTACATCAAAGCAGCCTTGCTATTGTGATAAGGAGCAAGAAACCTATGACTACAGATGATCAGAGCCTCTTGTCCACCCTAACGAGAAACAAGCAGATATGTTATGCATGTATGAGTCTCGCATGTATGCATACGCTAGACTCAGAGAGAAGAGTGCTATGTCTAAACCAATCACGTTCACTTCCGGTAGGGCAGAAGGGGTGGTTAGAGAAGCAATGACATGTGCAAATATCTGTTCATGAAATCACAGCCTGAGATAGAATCGCTGCTGACAAAAATATTATAAACGGGCTACTGGTTGGCTCTCTTCCCCTCACACCTTCAGCCCAATTAGAGGCATGTGGAACCTGCAGGACAGTTTTTCAAGATAAACCCAAAACTTCTACAGAAGATTTAATTAACAACCTGACTTGCAGTATATGAAGCAATCCAGAGATCAGCTGCCAAAGAAGGACTTTAATAAACAAGTAAGCAGTTACAAAGCCTATCTCCTGTTAGCCGTGGGTCATTAATGATTCAGTAAAGACATCACATTCCACATCTTGCTCCATGTTTTATTAATAAAATTTAAATCTGAAGAAAAAGGGGGAACCCAAGTGATATTTTATGATAGCTATAAAAATAAGCAACACCTCTCTCTCCCTCTAAATTTTATACAAAGAAAATATTGACATCACAAATGCTGTCAGAGACTTTAGAATAAGACCCTACTATTTTTTCAATCTCTTCTTGTTTTAAAAAAAAAAAAGTTTAAGAGTGATATGAAAACGAAGAATGAAATATCATTTGAAGTTATGCATTCAATATGCATAGTAACTATTATTACAATAATGAGCCAGGACAATGCATTATGTCATTGACAGGTGGAAAATCATCATGAGGAGTTTGCAATATCCATAGCCAACAGGCTGGGAAAAAAGCAAGCCTAAAAAATAAAAAGGCATTCATCAGATCTCTCAAATAAACATATGACGATTTGTGTTTTATGAACTCTTCGTGTATGTTTCTGTGCATCTGGAATTTAGGAACTTCTAAAAGTTCCTAACGAGTCTTCTCACTATTGGATGAGTGATTATTTGACTCAGCTTTGTCTCCCCCAATGGCACTGAATGCTCTGCAAGACAAGAATCATATCCATTTTTGTTCATCACCGTAACCCATCCCTGGCATCAGGCACAGTGCTTGGCACTTAAGAGGTGTTCAATAAACAGTCATTGGATGAGTAGATATATTGACACAACCCCATTCCAGGTATGGTTCTTTCATTTTTCAGCTGAGGAAGTTGAGGCCAAGAAAAGCTAAAAGGCCCATATTACACACTGGAAAAACTGGCTCTAGGGTGATCCTCTGCCTCCTTCCAATTCATTAATGAGAACTGCCGATTTGTGCAAACTTGCCTCAGCAAACTGGTTAAAAACTCCTTTTGCTTTCTTTTAATAGGTGAAAAGTTTTGAGAGAGTCTTTGCCACTATGTTTTTTTGTTTTGTTAAAGATTTATTTATTGTTTGAGAGAGAGAACAAGCACCAGTGAGGGGAGGGGCAGAGGGGGAGAGAATCTCCAGCTGACTCCCCACTGAGCACAGAGCCCAATGTTGGGCTTGATCTCATGACCTTGAGATCATGATAAAACCAAAAGTCAGATGCTCAACCGATGGAGACATCCAGGCACCCCAGCAGCTATGCTTATTTAAAAAACTGCGAAACTAAATGCTACTCAAGTTCTTCTAAATAAAATAGTCACTGCTTATGATGATAACTAGTTGAGTCTAATAGTTTGGATAATTTTTTTTTTTTAATTTTCAATCATGTTCCCTTAGACTCTAAACAGGTACAATTAGTCAAAAAAATTTTTTTCTAAATAGGCTCCCTGCTCATTGTGGAGCCCAACATGGGGCTTGAACTCACAGCCCTGAGATCAAGACCCTGAGATCAAGATGTGAACTGAGATCAAGAGTCGGACGCTTAACTGACTGAGCCACCCAGTTACCCCCAATTTTTTTTATAATCAGTGTCTAGCACAAACTTGGTACAATAGAGGACATATTTATATATGTATATATATTATATATTTATAAACTTTAGATACTAGTGTAAGCCCTAATTGTTAGGTGTAAGCTCTGTTGGCCAAATGAGAGTCCCTGATGTCTTTCCTGAAGTGAATATCAGACACCGAGATTTGTGAACTTCGGTTTCTATATGTGGCAAGCAATCTCCCTTACCATGGAATTGGAGAAGAGGCCCTGGAGCCAGTCTGCCTGGGTGAGAATCATGGCTGCACCCCTTATAAAGTGGATCACTGAGAGCAGGTTACCACGTTCTCTTCCAGGTATACCCAGGCACTTATGCACCTCAGTTTTGGGTTAATAATAGCAATGGGTTAATGGGTTAATAATAGCATTTGCCTCATAGAGTTCTTGTGAGGATTAATCGAGCAAGGTATGTAAAGTACTTAGGACACTGTTTGGTATATAGTGCCCACTAAATGAATGTTTTTTTATTACTCATATAATTATAAGCAAAATGTTTTTGAGAATAATAATTTTGCTTGCGTATTTGTTCCAAAAGGAAGAAAAACGGCCTCCCTGCCCCCTCAATGTAAATGAATGTCTAGTAATACTCTGTGGGAACCACATCTCCCCCACTCCAAGTTTCTGGAGTGCAGGTGGTATTTACACCACCTTTGTTCTGGTTGTGGGCATATGACTCACTTGGGCATTTCATATTCCCTGCCACCATGATTCACCAGCGATGGGCATGGGGCTCAAATAGAGCCAAAGAGATGTGACTTGAGGGCATTTGCTGAGATCACTGGGGCTATAATATTGTCTGAGCCACTGGATTCATACATATCTGAAGCTAACTATACCCTGAACTTGCCATCCATGGGGGCAATGAATTCCTTTTTACAATGTAATCATTTGTTCTTTACTATCTGCAATCCAAAGTCATATAAACTTATATGGAGGAATTGTCTAGGAAGAGCTCACAAAAAGTGCAGATGATATAAAAAGAACGATATAAAGGAGATTTAGTGGGTGCCAGAGAGGAAAAACAATGTTGTGGTTAAGCGCACAGACTCTGAAACCAACTGCCCAGGTACAGTCCTGGTACTAGAGCTCAGCAGCCGTGTGACTTTGGACAAGTCACTCACTTATCTGTGCCTCCATAACATCTTCTGTAAACTGCAGGTAGTGATAAGATCCACCTTCCAGGGGCGCCTGGGTGGCTCAGTTGGTTGAGCGACTGCCTTCGGCTCAGGTCATGATCCTGGAGTCCCAGGATCGAGTCCCGCATCGGGCTCCCTGCTCGGCAGGGAGTCTGCTTCTCCCTCTGACCCTCCTCCCTCTCATGCTCTCTGTCTCTCATTCTCTCTGTCTCAAATAAATAAATAAAATCTTTAAAAAAAAAAAAGATCCACCTTCCAGGGATGTTTTGAGGACTAAATAAGTAAATTAATATATGTGAAGTACTTAGAACAATGCCTGGGATGTAACATGTGCAAATGGGACATAAGCTTTAGTTATTTTATCACTATTATTCAGACCTTAAATAAATGGTGGCATAGTGCATCAAAGAAAAGGTAGGGAAAATGGCTGTTATGTTGCCAGCTGAGATTTTTCTGTATACAAAGGAGGGAACTGATGAATTAAAAATGCCCCTTTGTAGCACTTTCCTGAAGAGACATTTCTCTAAAGAAGACATACAGATGGCCAACAAACGTGTGAAAAGATGCTCAACATCACTAGTCATTAGGGAAATGCAAACCAAACCCACAAGATATCACCTCACACCTATAGGAATAGTTACCATCAAAAAACCCCAGAAAATCACAACTGTTGGCCGGATATGGAGAACCTGGAATGCTTGTGCACTTTTGGAGGGAATGTAACATGCATCCACTGTGGAAAGCAGCATGGCAGTTTCTTTAAAAATTTAAAAAGTTAAAAGGAAAAAAATAAAAAATTACCATATGATCTGGCAGTTCCACTTTTCAGTATATTTCCAAAATTACTGAAATTAGGGTCTTCAACAGATACATGTACACCCATGTTCACAGCTGCATCATTGACAGTAGCTGAAAGGCGGAAACAAGCCAAATGTCCATCAGTGGATGAAAGGATAAATAAGATGTGGTGTACACGTACAGTGGGATATTGTTCAGCCTTAACAGTAGAGGAAATTCTTATTTATTTATTTATTTATTTATTTATTTATTTATTTATTTGAGAGCGAGAGAGAGCACCTGCGCACGCGGAAGGGAAGGGGAGGAGGGAGAGGGAAGGAATCTCAAGCAGAATCCACACTGAGCATGGAGCCTAACACGGGGCTTGATCTCAAGACCCTAAGATCATGACCTAAAGCTGAAACCAAGAGTTGGACGAGTTGGACGCTTAACTGACTGCACCACCCAGGCACCCCAACAGTAAAGGAGATTCTGACACATGCTACAACGTTGAGGGACATTGAGGACCTTATGTTACGGGAAGTAGGACAATCACAGAAAGACAAATATTGCATGATTCCAAGTATATGAAGTATGTAGAGCTGTCAAGAATGTAGAACTAGAAAGTATAATTGTGATGGCTAGGGCTGGAAGAAGGGGAAATGGGGAGTTGAATGGATAAAGAGTTTCAGTTTTGCAAAGTGATGAAGTGCTGGAGATCGGTTGTACAACAGTGTGATTAGTGAACTGTAAACCTAAAAAATGGTTATGATGATACATTTGGTGTTGTGTGTATTTTGCCATAATTAAAAAGAAAAAAATTTAAATAAAAAGAATTCTTTAAGTACCTTTTTGTAGCCCTGTAGGTAACATGGTATCTGATGCAGCCAGAACTCACTGACATTGAATGAATAAATGAATATTGATGGAATAAACTTAATGACAAAACAAGTGAAGGATGAGATAGTTTAAAGAGTTGAAATATTTGTGTAAATGGAATCAAGTATCAAGTGCTATGTGAAAGATTTATTATGAGGATGAGAAGACAGACTACATAGTAAAAAAAAGTAAAAGGCATGGGATCTGTAGATACTGGTTCCAGTCTCGATTCATTAATTCATTTATTTTTCTCATTCATAAAATAACTACTGAGCACCTACTGCTTGCCAGCCACAGGCGTTGTTCATGTGCATCAGCGAACAAGACTATCCTGCCATGTCTTATTTCTTATTTCTAGTGGAAGAGGACAGCAACATTGAACTTCTGGTTCAAGCTGGATGGGTGACAATAGACAAGTCCCACAAGTTTTCTGGGTCCTAATTTCCTCATCTGTACAATGAAATGCATGTGACAGGGGGGGCCAAAGTGATACTTTTCCTTCTTTCGTTCCAAAGGATTTGAAAATTACATATAAATATGGAACAAGGACATAAGAAACCACTAGGGGGCAAAATGAGCATGGCATAAACATTCTACTGATGTAAAATTCAAGAAACAAAAACATATGATTTCACTCATACGTGGAATTTAAGAAACAAAACAAATGAGCAAAGGGAAACAAAGAGAGAGAAAGGCAAGCCAAGAAACAGATTCTTAAGTACAGAGAACAAATTGTTGGTTCCCAGAGGGGAGGTGGGTGGGGGGGTTCCGGGAAATAGGTGATGGGGATTAAGGAGGGCACTTGTCCTCATGGTGCTCATGAGGAAGTGTTGAATCACTATATTGTACACCTGAAACCAATATTATACTGTATGTTAACTGAAATTAAAATAAAAAATTTTAAAAAGAAATTAAAAAAGAAGTCATCCTTTTTGCATGAAAAAATAAGCAAACAGTAAATGTTGTATATTATTGTAGGTAGGGAAAAAACACTACAGAATAGTTATCCCAATAACTATTCGAATAGCTATGCTTTATTCTATGAATAAAGTACTTGATTTAGAGATCATGTTTGTCTGAGGAATAATAGCAGGTAAGAAGCAGAATGCTTGATTAGATATTGAACAGCATCATAAGACCACGTCTACAGAACCACAAAATACCGACCAACATATTCAGTCTTGATGTAGCACTCTACCCTTTATTAGATGTGAGGATCTGATATATAATCAGAATTCTTTCACTTCGTTTCTTCATTGCTACTAATGTGTATTGGCCTCTCTGATTACAAAAGAAAATGTATGTTCTTTTTTCCCCCCCTTGTATCCCACTGGGAAGTGGTAGTTTTAAAATGTAAAAAATCTTTTTGACAGTCTTCTGTCAAAAGCTGGAGTTTAATTCCCTATTCCTTGGATATAGGTCATCTTTAGTGATTTGTTTCTCACCAATAGCATGTGTTAAAAGTGACACTGTGGGATTTTTGAGGAAGGTGCCAAAGGCGTAATACAGCTTCTGGTGGACTCCATCTTTCAGGATACAGCCACCATAATTTGAAAAGGCCCATGTTATGGGAGAGGCCACATGTAGGTATCGTGGCTGAGAGCTCCATCAAAGGTCCCAATCTGCAACTAGCATCAGAGGTCAGAGCTGTAAATGAACGAGCTCTCAGATGATCGCCGTCCCCAGCCTTCAAGTCCCCCAGCTGAAGCCATGTGGAACAGAGATGAATTCTCCTTGCCAAGCACTGCCCAAATTTCAGATTTGTGAGGAAAATTAATGTTAGTATTGTTTTAAGCCATAAAGTTTCGAGGTGTTACTTTCACAAAGCAATAGAGGAGTGGACCAGGGGCTAGTTGTCTTCGGGAATATGGCACAATAGTTTCAGAAAATAAACTTTCAGAGGATTAGATCAGTGCTTCTGTGGATTCCAGTTGGCATGGACCCACTCACACCTGCCCTGAAAACAACAAAAACATGCTCAGGATATGCTATCACTCAGTGTCAAATCTCATGTGCACTGACGCTCAGGATTACGGAGTCTTGGAGACAGATCAAGCCTTGTTGTATGGGCATCATTATCACTGCCATTATCACTGGCAGGTTGCTATACACGTTCTCCCAAGCAGCAGATCTGCAAAGGAGTGCCTTTTCTTGGTCTGGACCTTCTAGTTCACAAACAAGGAATGGCAAGGCTGGCTGGATAGAAACTCGGTGATGACTTCATCAAGCAGGAAGCCCTGAGGAACAGGAGCATTTCTCCAGGCGGGTGACTGAAGATGGCTGGCTTGCAGCCAGTCTGCAAGGCAGCTGGGAATATTGGGCTTCTTCAACCTTAAAACAGCAAGAGGCAGAAGCAGAGTCCATTTGTCTTTTATCGTGCCTGGCACATGGTAGATTCTCAATAAATATTTGTTAAATAAATATCACAAACACAGCATTATTTAATGCCTTAGTGTTGGAACACTAAATATTACGTGACTATCCTAATAGAGCATCTGATATAATAAGATGGTTACAATGACTCACTTATTCACCATCTCATCTTCATTCATCACCTACCATCTGAAAGTCACGGAAAGGATACAATGATGGATCTGACACTAACCATATTAGTAAAATTGATCATATCCTTTGTTCTGATCACCTACTCATTCTATCATTGAAGGAGGGATTGGCAGAAGCTTTTTTTATTTAATTTTTATTCTTATGTTAATCCCCATACATTACATCATTAGTTTTAGATGAAGTGTTCCATGATTCATTGTTTGTGCATAACACCCTGTGCTCCATGCAGAATGTGCCCTCCTCAATACCCACCACCAGGCTAACCCATCCTCCCACGCCCCTCCCCTCTAAAACCCTGTTTGTTTTTCAGAGTCCATCGTCTCTCATGGTTCGTCTACCCCTCCGATTTCCCCCGCTTCATACTTCCCCTCCCGCTACCTTCTTCTTCTTCTTTTTTTTTTTCTTAACATATATTGCATTATATTTTTCAGAGGTACAGATCTGAGATTCAACAGTCTTGCACAATTCACAGCGCTTACCAGAGCACATACCCTCCCCAGTGTCTATCACCCAGTCACCCCATCCTTCCCACCCCACCCCCCAATCCAGCAACCCTCAGTTTGTTTCCTGAGATTAAGAATTCCTCATATCAGTGAGATCATATGATCCATGTCTTTCTCTGTTTGACTTATTTCACTCAACATAATACCCTCCAGTTCCATCCACGTCGTTGCAAATGGCAAGATCTCATTCCTTTTGATGGCTGCATAATATTCCATTGTATATATATAGCACATCTTCTTTATCCAGTCATCTGTCGATGGACATCTTGGCTCTTTCCACAGTTTGGCTATTGTGGACATTGCTGCTATAAACATCGGGGTGCACGTACCCCTTCGGATCCCTGCTTTTGTATCTTTGGGGTAAATACCCAGTAGTGCAATTGCTGGATCATATGGTAGCTCTATTTTCAACTTTTTGAGGAACCTCCATACTGTTTTCCAGAGTGGCTGCACCAGCTTGCATTCCCACCAACAGTGTAGGAGGGTTCCCCTTTCTCCACATCCCCGCCAACATCTGTCGTTTCCTGACTTGTTAATTTTAGCCATTCTGACTGGTGTGAGGTGGTATCTCATTGAGGTTTTGATTTGGATTTCCCTGATGCTGAGCGATATTGAGCACTTTTTCATGTGTCTGTTGGCCATTTGGATGTCTTCTTTGGAAAAATGTCTGTTCATGTCTTCTGCCCATTTCTTGATTGGATTCTTTGTTCTTTGGGTGTTGAGTTTGATGAGTTCTTTATAGATTTTGGATACTAGCCCTTTATCTGATATGTCATTTGCAAATATCTTCTCCCATTCTGTCGGTTGTCTTTTGGTTTTGTTGACTGTTTCCTTTGCTGTGCAAAAGCTTTTTATCTTGATGAAGTCCCAATAGTTCATTTTTGCCCTTGCCTCCCTTGCCTTTGGCGATGTTTCTAGGAAGAAGTTGCTTCGGCTGAGGTCAAAGAGGTTGCTGCCTGTGTTCTCCTTTAGGATTTTGATGGACTCCTGTCTCACATTGAGGTCTTTCAACCATTTCGAGTCTATTTTTGTGTGTGGTGTAAGGAAATGGTCCAGTTTCATTCTTCTGCATGTGGCTATCCAATTTTCCCAACACCATTTGTTGAAGAGACTGTCTTTGTTCCATTGGACATTCTTTCCTGCTTTGTCAAAGATGAGTTGACCATAGAGTTGAGGGTCCATTTCTGGGCTCTCTATTCTGTTCCATTGATCTATGTGTCTGTTTTTGTGCCAGTACCATGCTGTCTTGATGATGACAGCTTTGTAATAGAGCTGGAAGTCCGGAATTGTGATGCCGCCGGCTTTGCGTTTCTTTTTCAACATTCCTCTGGCTATGCGGGGTCTTTTCTGGTTCCATACAAATTTTAGGATTATTTGTTCCATTTCTTTGAAAAAAGTGGATGGTATTTTGATGGGGATTGCATTGAATGTGTAGATTGCTCTAGGTAGCATTGACATCTTCACAATATTTGTTCTTCCAATCCATGAGCATGGAACGTTTTTCCATTTCTTTGTGTCTTCCTCCATTTGTTTCATGAGTATTTTATAGTTTTCTGAGTACAGATCCTTTGTCTCTTTGGTTAGATTTATTCCTAGGTATCTTATGGTTTTGGGTGCAATTGTAAATGGGATCGACTCCTTAATTTCTCTTTCTTCTGTCTTGTTGTTGGTGTACAGGAATGCCACTGACTTCTGTGCATTGATTTTATATCCTGCCACTTGACTGAATTCCTGTATGAGTTCTAGCAGTTTTGGGGTGGAGTCTTTTGGGTTTTCCACATAAAGTATCATATCATCTGCAAAGAGTGAGAGTTTGACTTCTTCCTTGCCAATTTGGATGCCTTTGATTTCTTTTTGTTGTCTGATTGCTGCGGCTAGGACTTCCAATACTATGTTGAATAGCAGTGGTGATAGTGGACATCCCTGCCGCGTTCCTGACCTTAGGGGGAAAGCTCTCAGTTTTTCCCCATTGAGAATGATATTCGCTGTAGGTTTTTCATAGATGGCTTTTATGATATTGAGGTATGTACCCTCTATCCCTATACTCTGAAGAGTTTTGATCAAGAAAGGATGCTGTACTTTGTCAAATGCTTTTTCTGCATCTATTGAGAGGATCATATGATTCTTGTTCTTTCTTTTGTTAATGTATTGTATCACATTGATTGATTTGCGGATGTTGAACCAACCTTGCAGCCCAGGGATAAATCCCACTTGGTCATGGTGAATAATCCTTTTAATGTACTGTTGGATCCTATTGGCTAGTATTTTGGTGAGAATTTTTGCATCCATGTTCATCAGGGATATTGGTCTGTAATTCTCCTTTTTGATGGGGTCTTTGTCTGGTTTTGGGATCAAGGTAATGCTGGCCTCATAAAGGGAGTTTGGAAGTTTTCCTTCCATTTCTCTTTTTTGGAACAGTTTCAGAAGAATAGGTATTAATTCTTCTTTAAATGTTTGGTAGAATTCCCCTGGGAAGCCATCTGGCCCTGGGCTTTTGTTTTTTGGGAGATTTTTGATGACTGCTTCAATTTCCTTAGTGGTTATAGGTCTGTTCAGGTTTTCTATTTCATCCTGGTTCAGTTTTGGTAGTTGGTACATCTCTAGAAATGCATCCATTTCTTCCAGGTTATTTAATTTGCTGGCATAGAGTTGCTCATAATATGTTCTTATAATTGTTTGTATTTCTTTGGTGTTGGTTGTGATCTCTCCTCTTTCATTCATGATTTTGTTGATTTGGGTCATTTCTCTTCTCTTTTTGATCAGTCTGGCCAGGGGTTTATCAATCTTGTTAATTCTTTCAAAGAACCAGCTCCTAGTTTCCTTGATCTGTTCTACTGTTCTTTTAGTTTCTATTTCATTGATTTCTGCTCTGATCTTTATGATTTCTCTTCTCCTGCTGGGTTTAGGCTTTATTTGCTGTTCTTTCTCCAGCTCCTTTAGGTGTAAGGTTAGGTTGTGTACTTGAGACCTTTCTTGCTTCTTGAGAAAGGCTTGTATTGCTATATACTTTCCTCTTAGGACTGCCTTTGCTGCATCCCAAAGATTTTGAATAGTTGTGTTTTCATTTTCATTGGTTTCCATGTATTTTTTTTAATTCTTCTTTAATTTCCTGGTTGACCCATTCGTTCTTCTGTAGGATGCTCTTTAGCCTCCATGTATTTGAGTTCTTTCTGACTTTTGTCTTGTGATTGAGCTCTAGTTTCAAAGCATTGTGGTCTGAAAATAGGCAGGGAATGATTCCAATCTTTTGGTACTGGTTGAGACCTGATTTATGACCTAGGATGTGATCTATTCTGGAGAATGTTCCATGGGCACTAGAGAAGAATGTGTATTCCGTTGCTTTGGGGTGGAATGTTCTGAATATGTCTGTAAAGTCCATTTGGTCCAGTGTGTCATTTAAAGTCTTTATTTCCTTGTTGATCTTTTGCTTAGACGATCTGTCCATTTCAGTGAGGGGGGTGTTAAAGTCCCCCACTATTATTGTATTATTGTCGATGTGTTTCTTTGCTTTTGTTATTAATTGGCTTATAGAATTGGCTGCTCCCATGTTAGGGGCATAGATATTTACAATTGTTAGATCTTCTTGTTGGATAGATCCTTTAAGTAGGATATAGTGTCCTTCCTCATCTCTTATTACAGTCTTTGGTTTAAAATCTAATTTGTCTGATATAAGGATTGCCACCCCAGCTTTCTTTTGGTGTCCATTAGCATGGTAAATGGTTTTCCACCCCCTCACTTTCAATCTGGGGTTGTCTTTGGGTCGAAAATGAGTCTCTTGCAGACAGCACATCGATGGGTCTTGTTTTTTAATCCAGTCTGATAGCCTGTGTCTTTTGATTGGGGCATTGAGCCCATTTACATTCAGGGTAACTATTGAAAGATAGGAATTTAGTGCCATTGTATTGCCTGTAAGGTGACTGTTACCGTATATTGTCTGTGTTCCTTTCTGGTCTATGTTGCTTTTAGGCTCTCTCTTTGCTTAGAGGACCCCTTTCAAGATTTCCTGTAGGGCTGGTTTTGTGTTTGCAAATTCCTTTAGTTTTTGTTTGTCCTGGAAGCTTTTTAGCTCTCCTTCAATTTTCAATGACAGCCTAGCTGGATACAGTATTCTTGGCTGCATATTTTTCTCATTTAGTGCTCTGAATATATCCTGCCAGTCCTTTCTGGCCTGCCAGGTCTCTGTGGATAGGTCTGTTGCCAATCTAATGTTTCTACCCTTGTAGGTTACATATCTCTTCTCCCGAGCTGCTTTCAGGATTTTCTCTTTGTCTATGAGACTCGTAAGTTTTACTATTAGATGTCGGGGTGTTGACCTATTTTTATTGATTTTGAGAGGGGTTCTCTGTGCTTCCTGGATTTTCATGCCTGTTTCCTTCCCCAAATTAGGGAAGTTCTCTGCTATAATTTGCTCCATTATACCTTCTGGCAGAAGCTTTTTAATCACATTTACTCACAGCCCTTATGAGGAGGACACCGAAGGCCACACAGAGCCATGAGGGGTTTGCACACAGGAATAAAGTGAACCAGCAGAGGCTGTGGGAGACAAACTGTAGTGTCAAGAGGGTGGGGTGATCCCAGCTTTCCATGGGAGTATATTATTCGTTTGTAGGACGCTCATAGGAAGGTAAAATCGGTTAGGCTGGGGACCATGTTGGGTGGAGCTGGTGTGGCTGATCGGGGAGGTAGCAGGTGTGGAGGCTTTCCCAATGGGTAGGGGACACATCTGGTAAGAGACAAGGAAGGCACTGCTAGGCTTTTGGGGCCCTGTAAGGGTCAGAAGTGTCAAGACAGCACTTGAAATTTAGGTCTTATAATATATCTCTTGGCCTCTGATCCTCCCTTGTAAGACCAGATGGTGGGAAACAAATGATCTCAAGTTCCCGTCAGTTTTAATTCCCTTTAATTCTCATTATGTGAGGCCACTCCAATGAGAGGTCACTCTCGGAGGCACTTGCTGTCCTGATTTGTCTGTGAGACCAGTCTATTTTTGTTCATGTTGGAGATATCTCACTGAATTCAGGCTAATCTCCTAGGGCCCTCTGAAAATTTTAATGTGATGCTGAAGAATTTTATTTCCAATGAGTAGGAAGGGGAGTACGTCACAACATTTAGCACAGAAGTCCATTTTGGCATTAACAGGAAGAGCTTTTAGAGAGTACAAGAAAGAAATGATATTTATAAGCCTAAAATCAACTATTCTTTTAAATAATATTAAACTTTTAAAGTAAAATCTTAGCGAGAGTTAAGAAATGTTTATATTTTCTTCCAGAGGTAAAAATTCATTATCTCAGACAGTGGGGGATTTGTGATTCTTATTAGATGCTGCAAATTTAGGACTGCAGGGGAAGAGTCAAAAACATCTTGCCTGCTTAATTTCCATCAAAAGGCAAAAAAATGTATTTGCCTTTGACTTCCAAACCTAAATTTACAGAATGTAATAAAAATTGTAAGTTTGATTTCACATGCCTCTGTTTTTTTTTTTGTTTTTGTTTTTTTTAAAGATTTTATTTATTTGACAGAGAGAGACACAGCGAGAGAGGGAACAAAAGCAGGGGGAATGGGAGAGGGAGAAGAAGGTTTCCCGCCGAGCAGGGAGCCTGATGTGGGGCTCGATCCCAGGACCCCGGGATCACGACCTGAGCCGAAGGCAGACGCTTAACGACTGAGCCACCCAGGAACCCTCACATGCCTCTGTTTTAACATAAAATTATCCTCATCTCAGGAAAAGAATTTAAGTTAATGTTATCAAAAGTCTTAGTAACAAAACTTCTAAGTATATAAAGAGCATTATGGTTAAGATTGAGTTACCTGCACTCTCTAATAGTCATAATAGTAACCATTCTCTGCTCAGAGAACATGTGTTCTCCAACATTTAAGAAATAATTGAAGAGGGCGCCTGAGTGGCTCAGTTGGGTAAGCGACTGCCTTCGGCTCAGGTCATGATCCTGGAGTCCCAGGATCGAGTCCCGCATCGGGCTCCCTGCTCGGCAGGGAGTCTGCTTCTCCCTCTGACCCTCCTCCCTCTCATGCTCTCTGTCTCTCATTCTCTCTGTCTCAAATAAATAAATAAAATCTTTAAAAAAAAAAGAAATAATTGAAGAAAGTAGGAATAATAATGAAAAGGATATGCTGCTGCCCATGGGCTTCAAGCTAGGATGCTCTCCTACATAGTCACCTGTCTCAAGCCCAGTTACCTATTTCTTATTCTGGCAAGACACTGTTATTATCAAGACATTAATATGAAATCAAATAAAAATAAAAAAATAGAATTCTGTAGCTTGGGCATGTGTCCTCCAAAGAATATTCCAAATTTATATTTAAATTTATCTGTCTTAAAGCTCCTGGCCCAGCAATATCTTGTGGTGGAAATACTGTCTTCTAACAAAATACAGTTTAATATGGTAGTCTTTACAACAACAAAGAGGTAAACTGTAATGAAAAGCAGTGGTAGCTTGCAATGTCTAACTGAGGGCATCATGAAGAATTCTAACAGAAAAATATAAAAAATGAATTGCCTAAAGGAAGTGTCATGTATTAAACTTAGTCATTTCTAGGCTGCTCTCTTACTAAGGATAATAAAACCTGATCCCTCCATCATTTTAAGAAGCATTATATTAAAATTTTTATGGCAATTGGTTTACTTGGCTAGGACATTGCCATTTTCATTGTTTGCAAATAAACATATTTTCCACAACCTAAGTCACCTTACGCAATGGGTCCTGACAAATTCTGTGGGCTGTGAGAACAGGAGAGAAAGGGAGATAAAGCAGACAGATGAGCACATTTTCTTTAATGTTTGAAATAACGTGAAACACACCAAGAAAATTAAATAGGGGTAGCACTGTTCAAAATTTTCAAGTATAACTGCTCTAACGTATTAAACCAATAGTGCCTGACATCAAAAGGTATGTGTGAGACTAAAATGCACAACACAGACAAGCCCAATTGGAAAAATATAGGACAGGGGCGCCTGGGTGGCTCAGTCGTTAAGCGTCTGCCTTAGGCTCAGGTCATGGTCCCAGGGTCCTGGGATCGAGCCCCGCATCGGGCTCCCTGCTCTGTGGGAAGCCTGCTCCTCCCTCTCCCACTCCCTCTGCTTGTGTTCCCTCTCTCCCTGTGTCTCTCTCTGTCAAATAAATAAATAAAATTTAAAAAAAATATATATATATATAGGACAGAAGACGACAAAAGCATACTTCTAATACATTCCATAGGATCGAAAGACAAATTATAAAATAATACAGAATCTGCATCAGAGTGAATGTATGTAATTGATTTCGGAAAGAGATAGTTTGTTTAAGCCCGGCGATGGGTATTAAGGAGGGCACGTACTGCATGGAGCACTGGGTGTTATATGAAAACAATGAATTGTGGATCACTACATCAAAAACTAATGATGTAATATATGGTGATTAACATAACATAATAAAATAAAATTTTAAAAATGTGTACAAGTTTTTGATAATTTTTTATTAAAGTAAAACAATTTTTAGGAATCCTATGAAGTTTGCAGCTTAATTAGTTTTTGCAATATAATCACAAGTATGTAACCATGATCCAATTTTCCAATATTTTGTAAATAAAACTATACCACCACCACAAAAAAAATAATAATATATGGCTTCTACAGCTATATAGATGCAGCAATGACCATAAGTTCAAACATTCACTGAGTACCTAGTATTTAGTCATTGATATTTGCATGCATTATCTCACACAATCCTGTAGAAAGCACATAAGATGAATACTGTTGTCATCTTGCTCTTATCCAGGAGAAAAGTCAGGCACAGAGACTTTGCTAACTTCATGGCTAGTAAGTGGGAGAGGATATAGATCCAGGGGGTCTGGCTCCAGACATGCTCCCTTAACCACTATACATTATTCATTCAATTACATGATGAATATAAGGTAAACTTGAATGTGAGGTGATTTGTCATGTGCCCAATGAGAAGTTTACAAAAAATATTTTTTATTAATTTGAATATATACACATTTGGGAATGTAGATACAATTATCAACTAACTGCAATTTTAGTATGTATATATACACATATACATATATATATATAATCACATTAGGTAAATTAGCATATTTATTAGAAATATTGGCCTTTTTATATTCATGTTATGTAACACAACAGTACAGTCTAGTGGTTTAGCACAAGGACTCTGAAGCCAGACTGGGTTCAAATCTCAGGTCTAGCATTTCCTACCCTATGATGTTTGACAAGTTATTTAACCTCTCTGTTTTCAGTTTCATCATATGTCTAGTATATAGTACCTACCTTGTCAGGCTGTTAGGAAAAGTAATTGAGTAGAAAGGTGTGAAGGGCTTAGAGCAGCGTCAGGTACATAGTAACTATATACTGGTATTAGCTCATACCTTTTTTTTCCCCCCCAAATGCTTCACTGCACCGTTGGCAGGAGGGGTTCTGCCATCACCAGAGCCCAGCCCTCTGATGCTGTGTTTTACAGTATTTCCCCTTCTAAGTTTGAGACACAGAACTTCCACTACTGTCACTGAAATTCTTATCCCAAATCACAATATCCATTCACCTAATATTAGAAATGTTTGATTTGCTATTTAAGAGGTTGTCTGAGCTCTACAATAAAAATGCAGCATTGCTTTAAAAATTATCTTTAAAAGCCTTTTTTTTTTTTTTTTTACAGCACGAGGCACTTGGAATATTCAAGTCAAAATCCCAAGAATAAATGTTAAGCTAGGGTTAAATTTCTTTGCCTTTTAAAAACCCAATTTGTCTAAAAGCATCCGGTGTTGTTCCAGGCAAATCTGACTTCCCAAGACAGTAATTTATTGTTCCAAGTAAAATAATTGAAGTAACAGAAGCAGAATTTGAGGAGGAAACTCTTTCCTAAGGGATAAAGGATAATTTGGAGGAGATATAATTTGGGAAATGGAGTTATATCTTTAATATTCAGGGATAGTGAAAACAGATCTTGGGCATTTACGTTGGTTTTTACCATAATCATCAGGTTTCATTGTGGAACTTGACATGATAAGTACACAGCTGCCAAATCCTCACCTTATTTGGTGCTTGTGGATATAACTGAAAGTAGGGGAAACTACCCATGTTCAAGCCAGAATTTTCTGGCCAAATTCCCCATGACATATTTATTATAAAACAGAGGGGAAAGAAAGCAACTCTAAAATCTAAGCACAATTTTGGGGTGCCTGGGTGGCTCAGTCTTTAGGCATCTGCCTTCAGCTCAGGTCATGATCCCAGTGTCCTGGGATCGAGCCCCGCATCGGGCTCCCTGCTCCTTGTCAGAAAGCCTGCTTCTCCCTCTCCCACTCTCCCTGCTTGTGTTCCCTCTCTCGCTGTCTCTCTCTGTCAAATAAATAAATAAAAATCTTTAAAATCTAAGCACAATTTCACTGCTGCCCCCCAAAAATGAAGTTTTCTGCGTGTTTGTGAAGTATGTAAAAGTGTTAGTGTGTATTCTAGCATGATTGTCAAACTAATTAGAAGATACCACTCGTGATCAGAATGTTTTTTTTTTTTTGGTCACAAGTTTGGTAACTGACATACTAAGTCCCAGAGATGATTGGGCCACTGTTACAAGCCCACTTCATGTTCTATTAACTCTTGACCCAGTTAAGACTTCCTACTCTTAATGAATACAATTCAGTGACTTTAACAGAGGTCAGCACATTTACCAAGTACTGCAGTTTGCTTAAATATAACTCTCTGGAGACTATCCTGATGTGGGGGGATGCAACACCAAAAGAAAAAAAATGTTTTTTCCCCAAAACGAGAGGTCTACCTGACTAGCCACAAAAGTGACTGTTATTCTCTAAGGGTTTTCTGCAGGATACCTTGGTTTATACTTCAAAGTCAAACAATGTGGAAGATTTAATCATGTAACTTAATGTTTTTGCTTGTCTTATTGAGTAAGGGGCAGGTATGGCTAGGAGGGAGAGACAGGTGGGGGGAGACTCGAATTTTCTTTCAACCATAAGATCACTAAGTAGATGAAGTAATAGATTATTGCATATTGTTGATAACCAGAAATTCAGCTTCATAGGTGATACAGTTTAGAGAGCATAACTATATAATTTATCAACCAAACTGGGATATCTTTGATAGCAAAAAAGGGAAAATATTAATAATTATGCTGGAAAAAAAACAGGCATAAAATGGGACAATGTGGCTGGCTCCAGCAAATCTGGCCACATGATCATTTCCCAAGAATTGTGCAGATGGTACCTACATCAATAAATTCTAAAATGATTTACAAAAGTTGGTAAATTGAATAATTTAATGAGCTTTTCCAGAAATTTTCTGATGAAATTAGCTACCCATTCATCTCAAGAGTATACTCCTTGGTTTTTCAGTTTGTTATGTCCTTTTCCTATTATTATTTTTGTTTGGAGGGGAGTGTGGAGTTTTTTTTGTTTGGTTGTTTTACTTGTTTGTTTCATACAGAGTGTATGTTGAAAAAAACCTTTTAACCAGTGAAATATTATTATTCCTTTGGAAACCAGTCCCAGAGCAGTGGCCTGGTTTCTTTTGTAAAGACCATGGGTTTGGGGGGGGCCAGCATATAATGCAAGGGCTAAATTTTAATACTATAAGCTCTGAAGACAGTTCTGCTCAATGGTTAATACCATGGCATTTGGAGTTAGGATTCCTGCACTTTCAAAAAGTGATTTAACACTCTGATTTAACACAGCAGCCAGAGCAATCAAAAGGAAAGAATCTACTTATGACACTCTTCAGTTCATAACCTTCAGTGGTTCTCCTTTGTCTTTTAGAACCAAAACCAGAATCCCACAAGACACTCTATTCCTGGCCCTTGCCTGTAGCTCCAGCCTCAACTCCTACATGGCTGTCCTCCATCGCCTCTCTAACCATCCCCGCTGCATTTAAACCAGTGATTTCCAAACTGATTTTATCCAAGAGACATTTTTAAGTTGTCACAAGGTGGCAGTGGGGACGGGGGGTGTGCTACTGGCATCTAGCTGGTAGAGGTCAGGGATGTTGCTAAACATCCTACAGCACACAAGGCAACTTCATTCGTCCCCCTCCCCCCCCCCCCCGCAAGAATCATTTAGATCAAAATGTTAATAGTGCAAAGACTGAAGAACCCTTATTTACACCTTTTCTGACACGTTTTCCCTAATCCGAGGCCTTGCACACACTATTCTCACTGCCTGAAATATTGATGCTCTTCCCCTTCCCTCATTTCCCTTTTCTTTAAAAACTCCTTTTCACCCTTTTGATCATCACCCTTTCACAGTGGCTTTCCCAATTTTCCGTCCCAGATGAATATTACACCCTTTCAAAGAATTATGTAGCACTTAAGAATATTAGTAACAGTTTTACATATACTTATATGTGTTTGATAACCCCACCCCAACGAATCCCAGGTGAGCGGTACCATTTAGCTTGTATTCATCATAGTAGCCCCAACAGCTAGTACAGCGAGGTGAGTTGTCCTGCAACACTGCATTCAATGTTACTAAATGAACACTTAACAGCCTCACTTACAAAAGGAGAGTAATAGAGTCATCATCTCATTAGGTCGTAAGGACTAAATAATACACATAAACTCTATAACACTGTTTCTGGATCACAGTAATGCCAGAAAGACCGAGCTCTGTGGTTTGTGGACAGGAGACAGGCTCTATCCACTCAGTATCAGCCAGCACATCCTCTCCCAGCACTCGGGTCTGCTAAAGACTTCTCCCCACTCCAATTAGTAACTAACAATTGCTGCGCCTGCGCTTTTCAGCCTCGATCGCTAACCAGGCTATCGGAAGTATTTTCCTTCTTCTCATTGGTCCACCACTGGTCTAACTTCTTCGGTACTGCGCATGTTCCACAGCAGGTTTCCTCCTCCCCGGCCCCACCCCGTATCTGCCCTAGAGGGGCACATATCTGCCAACACGCCTGCGCGAGCGGGCGTGCCCCGGAAGCAGTTCTTTGGCCCTGTGACACGTAGCAACAGAGTGAGTTCAGGGTCTGAAGCGTTTTTTGGGGGTTTTGCGGGGCTGCTGGAGCTGCTGACGCCGCTACCGCCGCTTCCGCGTTTGGTGAGTGTCCCAGGCTTGTGGCACACTGTTCGGCTTCTCTTCAGTCTTGTGTGGCGCGGCTTGTTGCTTCCGTTCGGCGCCGCGTTCCGGTCATTTCGCTCAGACCCTCACTCCCTTTCAGGCGCTTGCTTTGACGCGGCCCCTGTACCTCATTCGCGGCCTTCCAGGAGTCTGCCCTTTCCCGGAAGGCCCAGGCCTTATTTTGCAAGGAGACAGTCGCCTTGTCAGCAGCAGAGTCCGCCCTGAGGTGAGGAATCGTTTTTGTTGTTGATATTTTAGACCTCCGTGGAACCATTCTCCCACGCCCCTTCCCCTAACCAGGGCATATCAGCTCCGTGAAGTGCAGGTGTCTTCCCGGCTCTTAGAGACTAGACGTTTCCTGTGCAACTCCCACCTGGACCTATCCTTCAAATGCCGTTCCCCCAATTCCAGAAGAAATAATTTACTGCCTCCTGAGGCTTTTTGCTTTGTATCGAAATGAAATCAGTAGGACCTTGGGTATAAACACTATTTGCCGTTTTTCTTCTCTTACAGATAATTTGCAATGGCAGGGTTTGATAACTTAAACACGGATTTCTACCAGACAAGTTACAGCATCGATGACCAGTCACAGCAGTCCTATGATTATGGAGGAAGTGGAGGACCCTATAGCAAGTAAGTTGTCAACTTTGTTTAGTCCAGACTGAAGTGAAAGCCTGTATCCTCATTGTTTGGTTCTGCCTAAAACTGAACGTGTCACCGTGTGTCTTGTTAGGAATGTGATTTTTCATAATCTTCCTCCCTCTGGAAGGATCTGTGACACTGGTTTGCTTTTGAAGGGATTGCCCTATTTAGAGTTTGGTATCTTCTGCGAAATCTTCAGGTGTGCCGTGGCTGCAAAAGTAGATTGTTAAGAACTGTTTCCTAGTAATAGTATTTCTACATCATTTAGGATATGGCTATTAGCTTCAAGTATCTAGAAGATACCTAGGCTGTTTCATCTAAAGAACCAGTTAAAAATTTAAAATCTTGTGACGGCTAGTTTAAGAAGTTAGATCAGTCCAAATTTCAGACCTTATCAACGTTAATTCAAAGGGCTTAGTGACACTATTTAGCAGTGTAAGCTCTCTGTTATGAATCATCAGGTGGTTTTTTTAATAGCAAGTGATAATCATCTTTATTAATGCTCATATCGAAACTTTACAGTCAGTACACACAGGTTGCCAGTTGCCGATTGAAGAGGGGCACTCAAACCCTTTCAGCCCTGAACTCTTAAGAACAAAACCAAACCCTGACTTTTTAATAGTCCCTGGTGTTAGTGGCAGAAATACATTAGCTGAGGCTTTCCACCATTCTCCTCTAGGACATCATATTCTTAGTTTCTTAGGACCTTAAAGATAATCTCATCAGTCATTGCTGATACAGGGTGGCTTAACCTTTTTTAGATGATCCAGGAGCCCTTCAAGAATCTTACAGAAATGATGGGCCTCTTTCTGAGATATTAATCATACACTCAAATGCCCACATAAATATGCACATATTACTGCACAGTTACGTGCCGTTTGATGTTCATCTATGAACCCTGAATTAAAAACCTCATGAAGGGTCTCCCAGAATGAGGGCAAGGGAAGGTTGTGTATTGAATCAATCTGAGAGAAACATGTAGTAGTAGAACATGTTTGAATTAATATATCTGAATGAAAGTGCCCAAGAATTTAAAAAGCAAAGCAAACCTCAAATTCAGCCCTCAGTGTGGTCTCTCTTATATAAGCTGTACTTTTTACGCCTTTTGCCCCCTTAAGTCTGCTTAATTTGATATATTCCAAAGCTTTCTTCTCCCTGAAACCTAACACATTGAACAGTGGGAGTGAGCATGTGAAAAATACTATCTGTGAATCAGTTTTTTTTTTTTTTTTTCAGTGACATTCTCTTATATTCTATCAGGATTTATCTTTTTTGAACAATTAATTGGGCAGAATTGGAAAAATCATGTTGAGAAATCTCCCATTTGTTTATTTACTTAAAAATGGTTTTTGTTTGTTTGTTTTAATCTGTGTATGAGGAAAATGAATGAAGGATTGGGTAGAGTGCAGCCAAAGGGCTTTGGCAAACCTGTGTCTGTATGCAGGCCTGTTTTTTAACTAAATGATATTTGGACTCCGCAGAACTATTACATTTAGATCATAGCCTCCTAGGTTTATTTATCACTGTCTTTCTTTCCTGTCCTGTCTGTGTTTGCATCACCTAAACGTGTGACTTATCTTTTCATTCCAGGTATCATCCTCTCATTTCAGTTTTCCATAGGGAGGTTGTTTAGATACTCTTTTGCTAAATATTCTCACAATCCCATTGCAACCAGATCATGTGCCAGTAACCATTGCTTCAGTATAATTGAGTTTTATTGCAGCTGCTTATATACCCATTATTGCCAATTAATAAATATGAGTTGATATATGAAGCCTAGGAAAACAGGAAGCTTAATGTATTAGCAGTAATAATTGGGTTTCTTTTATAAGTATCATTTATATATTCATATAACAACAACAACAAAAAGTAAAAGGCCTTTTGATCTTAATCTGTTGAGTTTTATGATTGTCCCATTGGACAAGTCCCACATTGTATGCTAGATATGCCTGTAAAATGCCAACTACATATTTTTAAAGTATTTCAAGCTAGTATTTTTTCATCTTTGACTTAACTGATAAATACCTATATGGAATACAAGGTTGACTTAGTCTCTAAAGATCATGTCTACACATGCTATGTTCTAATTTAAACCCAACAGGAGCAAGCCATGAATTTTCCTGACCAGGTCCTTACAGAAAAGGAAAACAGGAAAATTCCATGGTGTTTCTTTCTCACCTTGCATCTTAAAGAAGGAATGATGGTAACACTTTTAAAGCTGTCATTTGCTTGTAGTAATTCTCTTCCTTACATGACATTTATAAGTCTATATGAGCAGTTCTAAAATGTGGACTGCAGACCCCAGAGGATCCTTGAGACCGTTCAGGGAGTCTTTAAGGTTAAAACTATTATTATAACAATACTAAGACACTATCTACCTTTCTAGGTGTATTGACATTTGTACTGATGTTGTAAAAACTGATTGACAAAACTGCTAGTACCTGAATATGAATCAAGACAAGAGTGTCAGATTGTTCTAGTAATCATTGTATTCTTCATTGCCACACACTTGCTAGGGTGTGGAGGGAACCATTTTCATTCAAGGATACCCTTGATGAAGCAGTAAAAATTATGCTATTAAGTCCTGACCCTTCAGTACACACACATTAAAAATATTCTGTGTGACAAAATGGGAAACAGTCATAAAACACCTCTGCTTCATACTGAAGTACAATGATTATCTTGAGGAAGAGCCCCCGTGCAATATCAATCGCAGGCTGTATCAGCTGCTTTTCATGAAAACCATTTTTATTGGAAGGAACATCCCGACAGATATAGTTATTTGGACTTGAGTACTGGGCAGATACTTTCTCAAAGATGAAATAATTGAGCTTCTTACTTCAAGAAAGAGAATTGGCAGTATGTGTAGCCAGTGGTTAAATTCAAGTTTTCAGGTAAAAATGAGGATTTGGGAAAACTGTGTCCATTACTGTGAACTTGTCAGCTTTCCAGTAATTAACCACTTTTCTGAGGAAATCATTGGTGATACTAACAAATGTGATTTTCCTATATTTATACTTCATATATGTTTTTATATTAAATATGTCAATGTTTGGAAGAGCTATGTTGCACTAACATTTTCTAAATCAGCAGTGAATGTTACGAAATAATACATGAGTAAAGAAAGGATCCATTCAAGTGCAAGACAGATCGGTGTATTCTAATATAACAGTATAAAAAGTTTATTAGTATTGTTCCATTTTCTATGTTGCAAGTTAAGTTTAAAAAACTACCACTTTTAGTTTTGATGTAGTATGAAAAGAATATTTATGATAATCCGAAAAGGTTGTTAAATAATTTTCCAACTATTTGTCTGCAACACTAGATTTTCTTCAGCTATTTCAACTAAAACAATACATCACTACAAATTGAATGCAAAAACAGATCTAAGAATTTGTAGCTATCTATTATTGAACCAGATGTTAATGAGATTGTCAAAAATACAATACGGTGCCACTTTTCTTAGTAATTTTTCATAAAAATTTATGCTGATATGTAACAGGTTTATTGTTACTTTGAATTAATAAACATTTTAAACATTTCTGTTTTAATTTGTAATGTGATAAATATTGACAGATATAGTCCACATAAATAAAAAAACCTTTGGGGTTCCCAATAATAAATTTTAAGGGTATAAGGGGATCCTAAGAGCAGAGAGCCTGTACCATTCTTTTTGGTTTTTCTGTTGCATACACATTCATATTCTCTCTGTCTCTTTCTGTGTGAGAGCGAGAGAATAAAATGCAATCTGTTTATGCAGATTGTAGAAGCCTCCATATGGAGCTTTTTTAGCTGTTTCATAAACTCAGAGGTAGATCTGTGATACATTCTAACAGATCAACACAATAGCATACTAAATCACAAAATGTTAGTTCTTGTCCTAGTTCATTTCAACCATCTAGTCCTGGGTGGGGGGTGTGGGTGTGTGTGGGTGTGTGTATATTTAAATAAATGGAAATCAACATATTTGCATATAAAAACAACAGGGGAAAGGTATATATGGAAAAAAGATACTATAGCTCTCTCCATAAGGTAGGATTTGGGGATTATTTTTATTATGATTGTTACGAGTTGGCCACTGGAGTCAAAAAGTCTAGTTTTGAATCCTGGCCCCACCATAGGCAAAATCATTTTCACCCAAATTATCAGTTTCTCATCTCTATAATGGGAAGGATGATAAAACCAACCTCCTAAAGTTGTAGTGAGGTAATGGGATATAATTCACATTAAACACTTGACACAGTAACATTCAAGTAGTTTATATATATTTTTGGAAATTTTTAGTAGTTAATGTATACGTATATGTTACATATAACATTTTAGAATGAATTAATTTTATTTTTTATTTTATTTTCTTAAAGATTTTATTTATTTATTTGACAGAGAGCACAAGTAGGAGGAGCAGCAGAGGGAGAGGGAGAAGCAAGCTTCCCGCTGAGCAGGGAGCCCGATGCGGGGCTCGATCCCAGGATCCTGGAATCATGACCTGAGCCGAAGGCAGACGCTTAACCAACTGAGCCACCCAGGCGTCCCTAGAATGAATTAATTTTAACAAATAGTAAATATACAACACTTTTAAAGGTGCAGAAGTTTTTAATATGAAAATAACTCTTCCACTTCCCCGTTTCCAGGTCCTTTTACCTATTTAATTATATGTGTTATACTATGTTATGTTATACCTAAACCTGTGTAATTGTACGTATTATATGTAATGTATGTACATATATATAAAATACATGTATACAAATATATACATACTACAGATACATTCTAAAAAGTACCATCACAGTGGGTACAGATTACTATACATACTACAGATACATTCTAAAAAGTACCATCACAGTGGGTACAGATACATACTACAGATACATTCTAAAAAGTACCATCACAGTGGGTATATACTGTTCTGAACATTGGGTGTTTTTAATTCTGCCTACTGAGTGTTTTTTGATTATCATTCCTTATTAGTACACATAAAAGTACCTCATCCCTTTTAACAGGTGCATAGTAGTCTATGCTCCTATTATAGTATATTTACTTGTAACTGTTTGTATTGTTTTTTTTATATTTTGCTATTAAAGTAGTGTTTCATCGAATTCTATATTAGTATATAGCCAGAAAAATAAATAACATTTTTTTAAGCTTGGATTGGACTAGCGTGATAAGTAAATCTTGAGAGTCTCATTGAGCTCTCCAAAGGGCTATGTGTAGTTGAAATTCTGCCATTACTTGGATTTGCTTTTAATCAAGATGTTCAGTTAATTTAAAAATCAGATTTAATTTTAAAATCTCAATATTCATGGCAGTCATTAGATTTTATATTTGTCAGGAGGGAACTATAAAATTTTTAAGGGTGATTAAAGGATCTTTAAGGCTTCTCAGTTCTTTTTAAAAATATCTTTTAGGGGCACCTGGGTGGCTCAGTTGGTTAAGCGTCTGCCTTCAGCTCAGCTCATGATCCCAGGGTCCTGGGATCAGGCTCCCTGCTCAGTGGGGAGTCTGCTTCTCCCTCTACCCCTCCCCCTCCTTGTGCTCTTGTACCCTCTCTCTCAAAAATAAATAAATAAAATCTTAAAAAATCTTTTAAAATAACCTAACATACTAATAAAATTAAATAAAAATAAAATAATTATTTTACTCTGTATTTCTTACTGTGTAATGAGATTAGTGCCGTTGATAGGTAAGCCATATTTTTTCCCAGAACGTGGTAAAACAGGTTTTTAAAGATACTGCTTCAGCATCCTTCTGTTCCCTGTTGTTTTCATCATTAAAATAGCCTTGGTAAAGTCTCTCTTTCTACAATGCAGGATTTACTATAGCGCATATCAAATGAGACAGTAGTTGTATACCTACTTTGAAAACTTAAAAGTGCTCTTCAAATGCAAGATGTACTAATAATGTTTTGTTATATTCGGAAAGCTTTCACAGAAAGAGGCTTGAATTTTTCCACTTTGTATTTGAAATTGGTGCTCGTTCTTAAAAAGATTTACCCACTTGCAAAAAATAACATACTACAAAGAGTAAAGAAGAATGATTATATTCAGTGGAGATCCAGACCACAGTGGAAAATTACATAGCATGTAGTACAAAGTCTGTCCTGTTAGTTTTCATTCGTAGTCTTAGGCATCAATTGTATTTCACGGCTATCTTCATATTACATATACTTACCGGAGGGGGAGAAATAGATAAAATTCT
Source organism: Neomonachus schauinslandi (assembly GCF_002201575.2). Taxonomy (NCBI): domain Eukaryota; kingdom Metazoa; phylum Chordata; class Mammalia; order Carnivora; family Phocidae; genus Neomonachus; species Neomonachus schauinslandi. The sequence continues at coordinate 34,259,547 of NC_058409.1, read as the reverse complement.
TAAGTTTTCATTTGTTGACCACCTAATGTTTAAAAGTTTCATAGTTTGTAAAATGCTTAAGCTCAGTGTGAGTGTTGGCATCATCAGGAAGGTTCTCTAAAAAACACAACTTAACCATTGTAGATAATCAGATCGGTCTTAGTTATCATTTCAACACCATTTACGAAAACTGGCAAAGTAGCTGTTCTAGGAATTGCATGACTGTGACTCTCTAGCTCTCACAGATATCCACTGTTGACATAATTCTGAGAAATGTAACTTTGATTTACAGACAGTATCCTGGCTATGACTACTCGCAGCAAGGCCGATTTGTCCCTCCCGACATGATGCAGCCACAACAACCATACACCGGGCAGATTTTTCAGCCAACTCAGGCGTACACTCCAACGACACCTCAGCCATTCTATGGAAACAACTTTGAGGATGAGCCACCTTTATTAGAAGGTAGGATTAGTTGCAACAGTTCATAGTATTCTGTAGTGTCCACCTGGTCAGTGAAAATATATCTTAGTTTGGAGAACTTGTCTTTTCCTTTAAAAGAATAATGTTCTAGAAAAAAAGAGATATGAATCCACATTGAGCCATAGGGGACCAGATTTTTTAATAGTTCTTTATAAAGTGAAATTATGTCAGCGTGTGAGCCTTGACTTTGACTTCACATTACTGATTAAATTCTGTCAGTGGAAGAAATAAAAGGAAATAGCATGGTATTGTGATTATTTTACACGGAAGAAGCTGGCAAAACTAGTAACATCACTGAAAAGTATGATGTTTTTCAAATTGTATTCTCATAAAAAAAAAATGTAAACCCATTAAGCAGTAGTACTGTGTATTTTTTTGAGGGGGTTGGATATAGTTTCAAAGTCTAATGAAAACTATGGATACTCTTCTCAGAAGAATGCACACCTGTGCATAGAAACAGTTTCATATACAGTTTCATAGCATCTCCAGGTATTCTGAAGCCCCAGGTAAAGAACCCCTTACTGTTAATGAAGGCTGGTATTGAGGACTAACCAGAATGTCTCATATTGCTAGATTCTCGTTTGATGCTGAGTGTTTCATTTTGTCTCCTATTGCAGCATAGATTCTGGTAAACTAAAGGTGTGTCACAAATCGTAATTGACTGTCTTATTTTCTTTTCTTTTAGAATTAGGTATCAATTTTGACCACATCTGGCAAAAAACACTAACAGTGTTACATCCATTAAAAGTAGCAGACGGCAGCATCATGAATGAGACTGATTTGGCAGGACCGATGGTTTTTTGCCTTGCTTTTGGAGCCACATTGTTACTGGTAAGATTTTAGTTTGAATTCTCAGTGTGAGGTTAGAGAACAATCTTCCAGTGTTCCACCAGGAGCCAAGTTTGAGACTGTTTATTTTTCAGATCTTGCATGTGTTTTGAATGGTATTAAGTTGCTGGAATATATACACATTCATCACTTCTCCATTGATAAAAAATGTCATATATTTAGAAATAATTTTTTGTTCCAAGAAAATGTCTAATTATTAGGGGAAAAAAACAAATAGTTATGTGTGGCTTCAGTCTCTCATCAAAATTCCTTCTTTTTAGAAACTGACAACATTTTTTAGCCTGTTGCTCTTTTATTTATTTATATATTTTAATGATAGCTTTTTTTTTTTAATCTGTGGACTTTGTGTGGTGTTTTGTTATTATAGTGGTGCTGGTTGTTACTTTCCTTTATATTATTTTAACTTTTAATGAATTGGAACATTAAAGGGCAAGACGTTTTACTGCCTCTCTCCTACCTCCCTACAAATGTTAAAGTATATTGAAAATGAGTAGTTGTAAAGATAATTTGTTAATATTTGTTGTATTTTATCTTATGTCTCTGAATTAGAAGAGATAAATGATGTAATGGATAAAAGATGGGATTTTTAGTCAGAAAAGCTGGGCATCAGTTCAGTGCTCCTGCTCTGTCCTGGAGCAAGCCATTTCATCCTTCAGCTCCCTCTGATAGATAATCTTATGGTTCCCACCTCACAAGATTGTTTACAGATTATAACCAAGACAGGTTATATGAGAACACTGAAAAATTTTAAAGCGCTGTACATGTATGAGGTTTTATTATTACTACGTTAGTGAATCCATTGGTGAACTCAGCTGAACCTTTTGAAACTTCTGCACTCTCACATATTTATAAATAAATACTGAGTCTAACAAAAATGATAAGAATTTTTCCATGTAATGTAATCTTTAGAGGCAGTCTCATGATTGAGTTTTATATGTCTAGAATCTGACAAACCAGGAAGTTTTTAAAATCTCTGGACTGATTTTCGTCACAGTATGACCTGAATACAATGTTTGTTCATGTATCTTGACTGAGAGTACTGTGACAGCAATTTACCTAACTTATACTGTCTTAAGTCTGTTCATTAATATCTTTTACAACAGCATAATTAAGTTTTCTTTTGTTTTTTTTGTTTGTCAAAAGACTGTATAAATCCACCAACAATTTGGAAAAATAATGAAAGAAAAATATATCTTCCATTATATTTCTCTTGCTTGTTAATCAGTTTTCTTTTCTCCTCCCCTCCCCCACAGAACCACAGTGTCCTGCTTATCCTGCCTTCCTTTCTCTTAGCTCCTTTAACAGCCTTATAAAGTGAATGATGAAATTGTTTCTGCTGTTATAAAGATTGCAACTACGACTACCAATGAGAATAAATTGCTTCGGGGCAATTTTGGTGGTATTAGCTGCTTTCAAGTGATATTAGATATTGTCCAAACATTCTGCAGGGCTTTCTGTCTTGTCTCTGTAGTTTATTTGCTTAAAATCAGCTAGATTTCTTTTTAGAAATCTACTCCTTAAAGGTGATTGTACCATGATTTTGTCTCTTTATTTGCTGAATTGCTCAAATACAAACTGGAAAATGAAAAACCAAGTATCTGTGTATTGGGAAGTAGATACTTCAGATTTCTTGAGAGAGATATAAAAGACAATCTGTGTTTTACTCTTCTGCATAAGGAATAGATGCCTCTACAGATTTTGATGCTCACGAATTGAATATTTTCTTACATGCACCATTTTAGGTGAAATAAGACCAAAAAGAACTTACTTTCTTCCCCTTAACCTATAATCTTTTCTTTACCCATAGGCTGGCAAAATCCAGTTTGGCTATGTATATGGGATCAGTGCAATTGGATGTCTAGGAATGTTTTGTTTACTAAACTTAATGAGTATGACAGGTGTTTCATTTGGGTGTGTGGCAAGTGTCCTTGGATATTGTCTTCTTCCCATGATCCTGCTTTCCAGCTTTGCAGTGATATTTTCTTTGCAGTAAGTACTGATCTTTATTTTGGGTATTGATTGACCAATTCTCTATAATAGGATTTATCTCACCATCAGTTTAAGATTAATCACTGTGATTCAGCAAACATGAGCTATAGTGCCTGTTGTAAATGAGGACTATACTACATGCTTTTCAGTGGTGAACAGTGGAACTGAGAATAAATTTTAAAATCTTTTATACCATCTCTGCTTTTATCTGTGATAAAGAATTTCACTACTTTTGTGTTTACTTACCAGTGTCAGTAAACCGAACAGTGGTGATTGTTAACTAAAATATTGCATGAAAAAATCAAGTTGTTAAAATTATACTTACCGTCTTTGATATTTTTTAGACTGTATCTGGTTTCTTAAAGATGTTGGGCATATGCTAAGTGAATGAATAATAAACATATACTCTTGTGTTTGGCAGCTTTTTAGCTGAAAGCAAAACATTCTTTTTATGGGAAAAGGCTGTTACTAGCCTGCCATATTCTCAGCTGTACTTATAAGCAGTTTTAAGTATGTAATTGTTAAATAATATTTTAGGTAAGGTTAAAAAGAAAGGTGTAAATTCCTGTTGATAAATTCTCTCCTCTTGGCCAGTGTGCAGATTCTCTCTCAACAGTTCAGGCTCCTCCTTGTGGCTGGTGCCAGGCACAACCAGTGATGGCCCTTGGTTGCACTTAAAAAAGTTAAAGGAGAGGTTGAGGGGAAGAGCATGCATCAGCTGTTTGATGCTAGACATTTGGCAAGATGATGGCTTCACAGTGTTCTTGCTTTGCGTAAAAATGCTTCAGATTTTGTGTAGAAACTGTTTCACTCTTTTCATTTGTGGAGATTGGTACATAGATATTTGAATTTTACAAAAGAGACTTTTCTACCAAAGCGGTATTTTCTAACCAGGGCAATTTTGCTCTCAGGGGACCTCAGGCAGTGTCTGGAGATAATTTTGGTTGTCGTAGCTGTGGGGCGTGCACAGGTTCCACCGGTACCTTACAGCTAAAGGCCAGGGGTTCTGCTCAACAACCTAACAATGCACCGAACACCCCTTCACAGCAAAAGTGCATTCATCCCAGGTGTCAGTAATGCCAAAGTTGAAAAACCTAGCTCCTATGCTAACAGGAGCAAAATGTAATTATAAATGAGCTTTTTCTCACGTCATTGAATGTGGATGTGAATAATTGAGCGTCATTGAATTCACCGTGAGGTACATTATTTTAACATTTGAAAAAAAATCTTGATCTTTTCTGCAGATGTGTACAATGTGGATTTAAAATGCCTTTCTTTAGAATTGGTTGTTGTTATATTCTTACATAACTAATCTCATCTACTGCCTTTTTCCCCCTCCCCTTTTTCCTTGTCGGTTACAGAGGAATGGTAGGAATCATTCTCACTGCTGGAATTATTGGATGGTGTAGTTTTTCTGCGTCCAAAATTTTTATTTCTGCATTAGCCATGGAAGGACAGCAACTTCTAGTAGCATATCCTTGTGCTTTGTTATATGGAGTCTTTGCCCTAATTTCCGTTTTTTGAACTGACTTTATCTGGCATGTGGACATCATTGGGCCAAAAAGGACTTTGAACCCTTAAATTGGACCAGCGAACTGCAACAGTGCAACTCTCATGCAGACCTAACATTTGACTGTTGGAGCAATGGAAGTAAACATGTATCTTTTGTTCATTTTTATAGAACTTTTGAATACTGTGTTGGATTTGTCTGCAGTATGACTAGCTTTAAGTGTTTGTGCTTATACATATAAGAATAAGAAGTGCTATTTCTCTCCTGTTCCTGCAGCTTTTGAAAAACAAATTTTTCCCTGGCAAATTACATTAAGATGTTTTTAATAGATTTTTATCAACTGTGGGAAACTAACCACAGAGCTAAAAATCTTTCTTAGAAACAGCCCAGCCTTAGTTAAGAAGACACGAGACTTATTGCAGAAATATTTTTCCAAGGGATTAGGAAAGAAAAATTGCCTGTATTCTCGAGTTAGATGCACTTGAAGCAAAAAGTGATCCCAAAGTAGAATTTACGAGTTTGCACTTCCAAAATTTGACATTCCTTTAAATTATCTCATGGAGTTTTTGCTAAAATTCAACGACACAAGAAGTTCGTAGTCTACTTTATTGTAGAGAGGAAATGTGAACACCTGTTAAGATTAGCATTAACTAAACCATAGTGACCCAGACTGGCCACATTAATGTTCATAGTTGGATCTCCATATTTCCTACCTTTTTTTGAGAAAAATATTTAAAATGTCACAATTTCAGTACTGCAGTTATCAATGTAAAATGCATTTGATGCTTAGTAATTAAAATTTTCCCAGTTTTAACTGCTGTTGAGTTGACTTTTGCTGTTTTCGGTATCACATTTTCTTTAACTAGGTTCTGGTTTTAACTTGTATTCCTGATTTATCCTAAGTTTTAAGAACAGAAATCATTTAGTATAAAAATCAGAAAAAAAAAAAAGGATTAAGTGAAAGGCAATTTGAGTTACAACATTGTTTCCTTGTATTAAATTTATTTGGTTAATGTCATGCTCTCTTGCCAGAGAATCTGTAGGAAAATGCTGTATCTTGTATTTTGATCATTGGCTTTTTCTGAAAAAACTGCCTCTGATTTTGGACAAGCTCAGTTACACTTATGAGAAAGGTGCCCTGTGGGGAGGAAAATGTTGCCTTTTTTAAAAAAGGAGAATTTTAGACTAAGAAAACACCAAACTGATGTTAATTGTTGTTTTTAAAAGGTAGTGTTCAATCAAAAAGGTTAAGTTAATAAAACATATTTCTTATAAGATCATGATTTCTAATCTCCGGAATCATGTAAATTTGTTTTTCTTCATTAATACTTAATCTTCTGGAGGAATACTCTCAGTAATAATTCACTTCTGGCTGGGTTTTCAAACTTACCCCAAAGTGTTTTAGAATATTTTTTATTGTAATCCGTGGGTAGTATCTTTTTTGCCTCTTTCAGTTTAGTTTTATAAATACACTAATCTTGTTAAGGCAGATATGAGTGCCTTCTGTTAATATCCAGTTTTTCCTAATGAACAGGATAGGTGATGCTTTGGGAATTAAATTTTCTCACTGTTGATTAATTTCAGACCATTAATCTTCAGCCAGATTCCCCAAATTGTTTTCTTATTTTTTGCCTCTCCCATCCCCAAGATAATAATTTTTAATTTAAATCAATGTTGAGAGATTTTTGTTGTTGTCTTATTTAACTCCAAAGTGATTAGGTACAAAACCATCTTATATAAGCAGTTACTCTGTCAAAACAGCTATACAGTGGAGTTGTGTTTAATGCAAGAGCTTAGTTTTAGTTTGGTACCTGAAGAGTCATGTATAGGCAAAGTTTCCCTTCTAAAAAAAAATTTTTCTTTAAAATACAATGTATGTAGCTATATTTATGCATACTTTAAAAGCTGAAAAACTATTTCAAAAAGTTATGTGTGGTGAATTTTTTCTGTGGCATTGTAGTAGATTTTTGTTTCCACAATGAAGTTCCAGGAAGAGCATCTAATCTAGCTTGCTTTTAGGGCCCATTTTGTACCAAAAACATACATGTACCATTAAATACTAGAGATAACGGAGTATAGCTACAAGCTCTCTTAGTGATCGCTCCTGAGTAACACACTCACTGTGAATGGATTTTCAGGCTCTCTCACTCAAGCTAGAGTGTTTATTTATGCATGCTTTTCTGCCAAGGACAGACAGTTGCTTTTTTGTATGGTATAAATGTATATTTTATGACTTTTAATACCATGTTATATTGCCATGTTTACCAGTGGGTGCTTTCAAGAGCTATATAACTAGGCTTGTAGGAATAGGCATTCTTTCTCCAGATACTGTTATAAAGATAGTGCAAAATTCTATAAATCGTAAAATGCTACCTATTGTCACATACTACGCATCCAATCAAAGAGAATTTTAAGAAATGTATCTAATGACATATTTTGGGTAGACTTTAAGTACTGCGCATTTGACATTTTGCAAGTTTATTTGTAACCTTAATGGGCATTGCTCAACTCAAATATACTCCAAATCTAGGAAGGACAGTTATCTCTGAAGCTCAAATTATACAATTATTTTTATAGTATTTGTTACCTACAAAAGAGCCTTTCCTTTCTGAGATTAGACACTTTTTTCCTTGTAAATGGAAGAATTTAGAACTTTGGGCAAAAGGAGAACTATAGAAATTGAAATCTTACCCAATAGGGTATTCTGACCTAGTTGTGGAAAATTGTGGGAAGTCAGAACCACATTTGGAGATCTGCCTATTGTCATATAGAGCAGAGCTAATGTAATGACTCAGACAATTTGCTTAACTTGCCCTGTAGCAGAAATTTTATTTTTATTTATATATATATATATATGTATGTATATTTATGTACATACATACATGTATGTATGTATATATATGACAAGGTATTCAGCCTTTCATAAAGTATTTCCAAAAGTTTTCCAAGAAATATAGAATGGTACAGATCATAGCATGAAGAATAGCATTGGGTTTTCAAAACTCTAGTGAGAGCAGGCTTCTACCCAAATAATGCTCCAAGTTAAATCTATCCTCACAAACTATTCACTGATTCATTTTGTGATGTCATGTCAAATTCTAACTGCTGGTTACCAAGTGATCTCAATTTTTATAAATTCCAGTTTATTTGGAAATGAAAGCTTAAAGGATTTCTTAAGCAATTTCATCTAATATGCTTGTTTCAAAATAGGAACTGTAAGAATGAAACATTTAAAATTTGGCAAAAACAAAGTACTTTTTCAGAGAGTTACAATGATTAATAGGAGATTCTTTTTTCTTCTTACGATGTATTTAGGATTTGGGGGAAGGAATGGCAATAACAAGATACCAAGGTTTATTGTGAATCCCGTAAGGAAACATTGGATCATGTGCTTTTATGAATAGATAAGAATGATCTATCATTAGCTTGTCAAGAATACAGAGTTTACTTTCAAACAGCCTGAGTAAAGCCTGTCCTAATCACCACTCTCTACAATCTGTGCTACTACTATTTTATACCACCAATGAAGAAATAATTGATTTTTAACTCTACTCTGCCACCATCCAAATTATTGAAGTTTGAATTTTAATATAGCTATTACTTGAATTTCATTAAACTGCTTTTGTTCATTAATAACTAAATATTCATAACTGGGCAGTAGGTAATATAAAACATTAAGTATTAAATTATCGATTTCTAGGGATTGGCAGAGTACTTAGTTAAAAGTGTTTTATATTACCGAATGTATATCTCAGAACTGTGACTATGCAAACTGAAGAAAGAAATCTAGTAGTGTGCAGGTAGGATTTTTGCATCAAGATAGGAATACTTCTACCCTTGTGCACCAAGTTCCTACTTTGGTTAATGAAGAACATTATCTGCTGATGGAGCACAGTGTCCTGTGTTTGTGCAAATAAATTAAAATGATTACATACTCAAATGAGGACTAATTAAATACAGAGCTGTTCTCCTAATTTAAAAGCACAAATACTTTCTTGAGCACATTAGGTTCTGAAAATTGGATATTACGTTTTGTGTGAGCCTAACTGATTAGGCTTACCTTGCATATATAAATTTGGTTTATTTCTGAAACTACCACTAAATCTGATAGCATGTGGGGTGATTAATTATGCATTAAGGTGTTTAAAATAGCTTTTCAACACTAGCAGCACAAAAAGAATTTTAAAAATGAGAAGACAATGAAATGCTCAGTAGATACATTTAAGATACTTAAAAATTTATATACCTACTTGGCTTACTCTGATTATCTTAAAAGTAGAGAAAGCAATATGGTTATTTCATTTTTTCTTCAGGTAAATATAGTTCAAAAGTCCTTATAAAATTTCATGTTAAATTTGCTTACAGTTTTCAGTTTTGTGATCTTTGATAATGCTATAGGTCTTGATAGTCCTTTCTTTAGGCAGCCAATGGTCCTAAAAGTCCTACTATGTTATATGTTTTTTTTTTCAAAATAGGAATATCTTTATTTCCTTTTCCTGTTACATGCCATCATTACGATAAAGAGTAACACCTCTATATGGCAATAGAAAGGAACAGTGGTGGGCGCCTGGGTGGCTCAGTTGGTTAAGCGACTGCCTTCGGCTCAGGTCATGATCCTGGAGTCCCTGGATCGAGTCCCGCATCGGGCTCCCTGCTCGGCGGGGAGTCTGCTTCTCCCTCTGACCCTCTTCCCTCTCATGCTCTCTGTCTCTCTTTCTCTCAAATAAATAAATAAAATCTTTAAAAAAAAAAAAAAAAAAGAAAGGAACAGCGGTTTATTGATAAGATGTTTTAATAGGAATGACCCTCAGAAACATTATGCTAAGAAAAAAAAGCCCTATTATAGGAAAGACCACATACCCACTTATATGAATTTCTAGAAATCTGTAGGGACAACAAATTAGTAGTTGTCTAGGGGTAGAAGTGGGAATTGATTGCTCAGGAGCAGGAGGGAGCTTTTTGAGTGATCCTGGTTGCACAACTGTATGTTTATTAAAATCATTAAAGGGTACCCTTAAAACATGTTAGATTTTATGATACGTTATTAGTATGGAGGGTGAGAATGGGAGGTAGAGGAAACTGCTAGAACATCTGTATATTTAGAGTTCAAGAGAAAAGAAGGAAGAAGAATCCTAAGATAGATATTCATAGAGGAAAAAACAAAGAACTTTTGACCAGAGGAAAAAACATTGAGATACCAAGGAAGAGAGATTGCCACCCGCTTCAAATTTCCCTCCCCACCTAACTCCCTTCAGATTGATTGGTTTGCGTTTTAACAGACCACACACACAGGTGTCCTCTTCTCCCCACCTTGTACCCCCAGTGCCTTGTTCCACATGAATACATACATGCACACTCCTCTTTTTTAAAATTTTTATTAAAATCCCATAATGAAATCCATTTTATTAATTTGGTGGTTTTACTGTATTCACAATGTGCAACCATCATCACTCTCTAATTTCAAAATATTTCCATCACCTCACAAAGAATCCCCACACTTCTCACTTTCCCACCTTCATATTCTGGCAACCAGTAGTTATTTTCTGTCTCTGGGTTTGCTTATTCTGGACATTTCCTAAGAAGAGAAGCATAAAATGTGGCCTTTTGTTTCTGGCTTCTTTCACTTGGCATAATGTTTTCAAGGTCATTTTTTTTTTAACTTCGCCATCTATTGTGGGCATCATATATGTTGAACATTGAAATTTTCTTCATTCTTTTTCCTGACTGGATACCGTTTTATTAAATGACCAGAATTTAATTTACTTCAGCAGTCCCCTGTTGTCGGACAGCTGGGATCTTTGTACGGTTTTAACCATTTTAAATAGTGCTGCATTGGTACTGGCTTCTTCCGTTATTACAGTGCCATATTTGCTTTTTATAGTGCTCAGGTTAATAATTACTTACATGCAGAATTTAAATTCTGAAAATTTCAATAATTTTATTCCCCAAGAGTTCTGTTTAGTATGAGTCTAGTTTTTGATTTGTTGAAGCATGCAAGTCACATCTATGTTTGTACAAGCATTGCTCTGTGATTCTCTATTACCTCAGCATTTTTATACTACTCTTAAGGAGTGGAATGTGAACACTGGTAAAAGTATCATGTCACGCCCACACTTCAAATTATTCCTACATTAGAAGGGAAGACTTCATTCAAAATGAGCTGCCTTTTTCTTTCTTGCCCGTTTAGAAGAGTCAGTCTGACAGTGTCATTTTAAGGTCACTGTTTTTACATAGCTTTTTTTTTTTTTAAAGTTCTGAAATGTGCCCATTTTAATTTCTCCTTCAGTGGATCTTCGTGCTCATCTAATTTACTCATTTCAGAACATCCCTACCATTTAACTCAATTGTGCTTTAGTTATATCAGTACTCATCTTTAGAGAGAATATCAAATATATGGTGTGATCTGACAGTGACTCTGCTCAAACTAGGCCTTGTCACCCAATTTGTTCCTGTTTCAATTCCCAGGAGTTGAATTTTATCATGATAGCAGTTATAAAGACTAAAATCAACATCTCTACTTCAGACATCTGCAGAAATCAGTTTGTTATATCAATTTCTCTTGAGCTTTAAGAGTTGAATTACTTAATAAAATGATTTAAAATCCTTTCCTTTTGCTTGTTTTTTGTTTGCATGGAGTTGTTTGTTTAGAGGGTATATTTTGCTTTGGTGTTGTATTTATAGTATTTTATAGCTTGCTTTTTTTTTTTTTTTAAGATTTTATTTATTTGACAGAAAGAGTGTGAGCACAAGCAGGGGGAACGACAGGGAGAGGGAGAAGCAGGCTTCCCACTGAGCAGGGAGCCCGATGCGGGCTCCATCCCAGGATCCTGGGATCATGACCTGAGCCAAAGGCAGATGCTTAACTGACTGAGCCACCCAGGGGCCCTATGCCTTGCTTTTTTAATGCATTTTTTTTTTAAAAAAACACTGTTTCTGAACTGTTTAAATGTGGTACATATTTATCACTGCATGAGCAGTCCTATTGAACAGCATCTTCCAGTTTAAATGCCAATTCAGATACTCCTTGCATGTCTAGGTCTGTCACAAGGTCATGCTTAACCCAGGCTCAGTTTTTACCATCTCTTCAGACTTTATTTTATTCTGACTGGTCTAGGTCACAATCTTCCTGGGATAACATGGCTTTGGCTTTTTTTGTTTTTGTTTTTGTTTTTGGCTTTTTCTATAAAAAATTCAATCACTTATGTGGTTTAATAAAAGATTAAACTGCGGGCGCCTGGGTGGCTCAGTTGGTTAAGCGACTGCCTTCGGCTCAGGTCATGATCCTGGAGTCCCAGGATCAAGTCCCACATCGGGCTCCCTGCTCAGCGGGGGGTCTGCTTCTCCCTCTGACCCTCTGCCCTCTCATGCTCTCTGTCTCTGATTCTCTCTCTCAAATAAATAAAATAAATAAAGATTAAACTGCATCTACAATGAGAGGAATGTTTTTTAAATATGGCTCTCCTTGACCACCTACTGTGAACCGAAATTAGAATTTAATATCTGACATGAGTTGTACTGACTTTGTTTTTATTCATATCACAAAAATAAGAGAGAATCATTTATGAACAAACCATGGAACCTCTGTCTTAACCTGGATCCCCCCTAGAGGCAGAACCAGAGCTCAGCTGAGAGCATCAAAGTCAAGACTGAATTGAAGGTGATAGCAGGGAATCTGAGGCCCTAAGAGAATCAGCAGGGGGGAAGGTTGGAGAGATTGTGCTAACATGTACTAGGAAATTTTTCTACTTATGTTATTATGAACAATGATATAAAATTTTTAGTGTATCAGAATACAGCCTATTTACATTATTGGTGTAAAAGCCATGAGTACTAAAAGTAAATCAAACAGCAGCAAGGTATGTTAATTTTGTAAATCAATTCTATCAAGAAAGTCATATGTAAAGCAGTTTTTCAACATCCAGACTACATAAGGCAATTCTTGCTGATACAATCATTTTGCAGAACCTCTCACAAATTCATTTTAGCCCTAGGGTTGGGAAATTTCTCTTCCTCACTAGTTTAAATTGCTCATGCTGCAATTAGAGCTTCAGTCTTCTTGCTCTTTCTTTATTGGAGATGGGCTCAGGTCCTCTTAAGACTGGGGCAGGGAACCTGTGGTCCCTGACCAAGATCTGGAAGACAGTATCCATTCAATACCATCCTAATTCTCTTCATTTCATCAGCCCCTTTCCTCTGCCACGCTCGGTGTGCTCTGGCTGCTGGTACTGCTCCAAACAATTTTTTCCACACTGGCAAATATAAAATTGAGATTCAGAGCAGATCTGATGAAATAGTTTCAGAGCTATAAAAAATAGGCAGTTTTTCAACGTTTTTAAGAGAAACGTATCTACTGCCGAGGGTACGGCTTCTATCCTTGCCTTTCTGTCTCTATGCTTTTGGTGTCGAGTTCATTCAAATTCTAGTTGACCCTGATACAGAAATGAGATGTATTTGTAGCATTTGTTGTGCATGTCAAAGTTCTATGTTGCCTATTCTCAGTTCTTTAACAAAAAAAGTAATATTGCCTCTCTAAGTGATGGGGAAAATACTCTTGATCTCTTTTTGCAGGTGATACAGGGAAGAAATAAGGCCCTTGCTTGAAGTTTTCCTGGTTTCCTGGTTCATTGGGGAAATGCTTCCCTGCCTTGCTCAATGAGCTTGTCCCATTGAATGCAGCTCCAAACTATTGAGTTCCTACTGTGAACAAAGTCCTGTTTTTGGCTTCCTTCTTACAAGCTTAAATATTCTCTGCTTTAATGCTTTTACTCACAACTTAACTTTCTTTTCTGATTGCCCTTGGACTCTTCTCTAGATCCTTCCCAAATTCTTTAATTGTGTAACCCAGCCCAGGACTTGCATGTTTCATGCACCTAGTGACAAGTATCTAAACGGTCACCTGGCACTTCTTTTTGTGTGGCTAAGAATGACATGTTTCATGTGTGCTTTTTTTATGGGGATTTTTTATTGTGTTATGACATATGCAGAAATTTTACCAGAATATAAGTGTCCAGCTAGTGAATTTTTTTTTAAGATTTTATTTATTTATTTGATAGAGACACAGCGAGAGAGGGAACACAAGCAGGGGGAGTGTGAGAGGGAGAAGCAGGCTTCCCACTGAGCAGGGAGCCTGATGTAGGGCTCGATCCCAGGACCCTGGGATCATGACCTGGGCTGAAGGCAGACGCTTAACGACAGCCACCCAGGTGCCCCAGCCAGCTAATAAATTTTCACAAAATGAGCATAGTCACATGACTGGATCAAGAAACAGACCTCAGAGCGTCTCAGCAGCCCCTCACAGGTCCCCATCCACGTTCTTCCTGTCCTCCCGTGCTGAGTCCGATTTATGACCACTGTGATGGAGCATCACAATCCTGGCACTTTTTTGTGTATGCTTTTGAACTGTGAGCTGAGAGTGGAAAATACATACCTTACCACTAGCCCTGCTAATAATTGGTGAGGCCTTGATTATGTCATTTTGTACTTTAATTTTCTCTCTATAAAATGAACTTGTATGAGATTTAAGGCCTTTCACTTCTAAAATACAGTGTATAATATATATTGTTATATATGTTATATACTTATATATATAATACATAATATGCATATAACTTTTGAGTTGGTAATAAAATCTCAGTCATATTCAAAAAGAATATATTGGCTTGGGAAAGCGTTCCATATATATGTGTGTATATATATATTTTTAATACATATATATATTTTATAATTTTATTAACTGTATGAAATTATATATAGAAGTATGTATAGAATATCTTTTTAAAAAAAACACATTTTTCACCTGGGACAGGTATTTTATTAAGTGAGGGAATTAATGACTAGATGCTCTTCTTTTCAGAGCTCTTGAATTGATCGGAAGAAGTTTTAACTATACCTTAGGAGGAAAACATGGTTTTGCCCTAATAAGTCCTAATGTAATTTTTAGCTTTTGAATATTTTGTCCTTCTAATTTAATTGCATTAAAAAATAACAAACAGGCACATCACCCATAGGCCAGAGTTTGCTACTCTACCATTAGAGTGATCCCTTTTTGGGGGGGTTTATCAGTGCCCCTCTCAATCTTAAAAAAATAATCTAATTCCCTCTAAGGTATCAAGGACTTCCATCTATTTTAGCACTGGCCTCCTGTGGTATAGCATTACTCTTCTCGAAAAATCCAGTAGCCATTTCCTTAGTTCAATCACTAAAATGTCTTGGACAAAATAAAATCTGTGCTACTCTTGAGGGCAGCAATTACGTCCATTTCAGCAACATGGGAAGTACAGGAAAAACCAGCATGGCTCTCAAAAGTCAAAGCCAGTAAAGGAACAGGAGGGCTTTTTTTTTTTTTTTTTTTTGGTTCTTTATTAATAAAATTGATTTTTATACTTTGAGTATGTAACATAGAATAAGATAAAAAATATAATATAATAAATACCTGTGTACTCTACCTGTAGATTGAGATGTAAAAACATTAAGTACAGTTGAAATACCCTGTGTATATTCTAATTGCAGCCCATCTCTTCCCAGGAGAGTTACTAATATTCTGAATTTTAGGCTTATCATTTTCAGCTTTCCTTTACATTTTTACTATGCATGTGTTGTGTCTGTCCTTAAACAATGTAGGATTATCTAGCAGATTTTTTTACTTTTACATAAATGACATCACCCTGTTTTTCCTCTGTAACCTGCTTTTTTCACTCCTGAGTTTGTGAGATACAGCTATGTGCACTTCATGAAACTCCATTTGCTAGTATGTAGTATTTCATTAACATATTTCAGTATACTGATCCATTTTCCTGCTATGAACGTTAGGCTTGTCTCCAGTTGCTTGCTTTTACAAACTGGTGTATGTCCTATGCCTGTCTTGTGTACATGTGCGCGAAGTTTTGCCTAGGGACCTCTGTAGGGCTCAGGGGCTCCATGTTTGCCCTCATGGCTTGCGTCTGTCTTATCCCAAAGCCTTAAGACCAGCCTCAGTATTTTCTTCTAAGCATGTTAAAGTTTTGCTTTTCACATTTAATTTTTTTTTAGTCCACCGGTATATGAAGTAAGGATCCAATTTTGTTTTTTCCCATATATGATACCAGTTGTTTCATAACCATTTCCCCAACAGTCTGTCCAGAAAAGGGACACTGAAGCTAACCATAAGGCACTTTCTAGGTTAGCGTGAAAAAGAATGGAAGGAAAAAAGGAGCACACCCTCCCCTGCCTTTAAAGACAGGAATCTTTCTTTAAAATGTGTCTACCTTTTCCTCCCTCCTCTAGCCAGTGTCTCTGCTCTCACCTACATGGAATTGGCTTCATTAGTATGAGACACATGAGTTAGAGGAAGCCCTGCCTTGGGATACTGTTACTTCTGATCCCCTAAACCAAAGCTCTCCAGACTTCTGTAAAAGGCCAGATAATAAATACTTTAGACTCTCTAGGCCAAGAGGTGGAATCAAGGGTAGTATGTATATTGTGTGTGTGTAACACATATATATATAATATATGGCGTATGTATTGCTGGATAAGTATCAAAAAAGAAAAATTGCCACAGAATTTTTGACAAAATAAAAACTACAATAATAATTGAGTACAATTTTTGATAACACAGGTCTACGATTGTGTGGAATGGAATTCTTCCTGATGATCTAATTTAGTTTATTCCTCCTAACAACCCTGATCAGGTAGATATTCCCACCAACGTTTCATCCATAAGGAAAATGAAGTTCACACGAGATTACCCTGAGACATCATTCGAGCCTAACTCCAGAGCTTGTGCTCTTAACCCTCATAGAGTTTTCATAGGGGGATCGATGTTAAGTTTTGTTTCAAACAGGAAGAAATGGAAGCGCAGGGGTTCAGTAGCTTGGACAAGGTAATACAGATTGCTGTAGGGCTATTGCTGTGTAATTTCAAAGCCATGTTCTTTCCCTTCTGACTATTCTGCTGCTTTAAAATTTCCAGTAATCTCAGGGATAATGGCTGCAATTAACAAATCAGGTCCCAAGTTATGGTACCATTTTAATTGAAATGTTTTCATACAGAAATCATCAACTCTCTACATTTTTTTTAATTATATAAATTGTAAATGGACATATTAAAAAAACATATAATACTGAAGGGTATTCTATGAAAGGTAAAAAGTGAAATTTATTAATTAATTTTTTTTGTCCTCTTCCATTTGTTCTCTCCTTATTTCTCTCTTTATTTTTCTCTCATTTTATCTCTCTCCCTTTGGTGTGTGTGTGTGTGTTGTAAGAGCTGTTCAGAATAGAATAAAGCAGTACATGCCCAAGAGTAGAATTTAAATCCTAGAGACATAAAGGTGCTGTTATTGACCCAATGCAGTAGGAATCTCAAAACTGTTATGCATTCTTTTAATGGGTAAATGGGTTTTAGTTTCCTGGCATCAAATCGGTGTTCAACAGGTGTTTACTGAATGGCTAGTATGTGGTAGATTCTGAGAGTTACAAATGAAAACACCTACCTCTGCCTTCAAGGAGCTCACAAGCTAAGGACATTCTAACAAAGCGAACTTGAAAGTAAAGGGAAAGCCTGAGTAAATTCATCCAGGGCAGAGATTGTGTCATCATGGGTCTAGCACCTTAGATCCTTTATTAAGAAAGATACAAGTTAGGGGCGCCTGGGTGGCTCAGTCGTTAAGCGTCTGCCTTCGGCTCAGGTCGTGATCCCAGGGTGCTGGGATCGAGCCCCGCATCGGGCTCTCTGCTCGGCAGGAAGCCTGCTTCTCCCTCTCCCCCTCCCTCTGCTTGTGTTCCCTCTCTCGCTGTGTTTCTCTCTGTCAAATAAATAAAATCATTAAAAAAAAAAAAAGAAAGAAAGATACAAGTTAATTGATGATATCAGTTCCCATTTGATTGATGCATTTGGTAGGCAATAAATCCGATTAACTTCAACTTTAATATAAAACAAATCAACAAAAGCATAATCACTATATGCGTACTTGGCGTCAAGTGTGTATTTAAAAATGTGTTTTGGTGTGAAATCAACAGCTAAAAGGTACTTGTTGCATACCATGTGCAGACCCCCTGCCAGACGTGTCACTTTCGTGTCTCCTTTAAAGATCACATCCAATGAGGTCGGTATTATTATTATCACTGTTTTAGATTATTTTAAAGATTCAAAGTATTTGCCCATTTGTTGCACAGCTAAAAATGAGTATAGCCACAATTTGACCTAGAGAGTAGTTATGCAATCTTGAAAGGATGGTGACATTTGAAAAGAATTCATGCTGCCTTATAATTTATTTGCAATCCTAAAGGGAAACTAGAAAAAATAAATCATATGCATGACACTGAACTGATAGATGAATTAAAATTTTGCCTCGTCTCCCAAAGGGCTTTTTTTTAAGGGCAACAAATCAGAAGCTGAGCTATCTCTGAGGTTTGGATTAGGGAATTTGGGTTCAGTTCTGAAATGAACTAGAGATGTGTGCTTCTAGTTCTAAATTCTAGATTATGTGAGAACATGAAGCTCTGACCCTCCCAGGTGTTATTACTTTGTTGAGCAGCCTCCTGGAGAATTCCTTTGGGCGCTGTGGTTATGTTGTATATGCAGTTATGTGTATGCTTTGTATGTGTTCCCGCACATGGAAGGGCCAGCAAAAGTGGATAGTGTTTGGGAGAAGGGAAGAAAGAAAGAGAGAAAGAGAGAGAGAGAAAGAAAGAAAAAGAAAGAAAGAAAGAAAGAAGGAAAGAAAGAAAGAGAAAGAAAAGGAAGGAAGGGAGGAGGAGGAAGGAAGGAAGAAAGAAAGGAAGGGAAGGAAGGAAGGGAGGGAGGGAGGAAGGAGAAAGGAAGGAAGGAAGGGGAAAGGAAGGAAGGAAAGAAAGAAAAGAAAGAAAAAGAAAAGGAAGGTAAGAAAGAAAAAAGAAAAAGAGAAGGAAGGAAGGAAGGAAACATATTCTACCTCTGGCTCTGCCCCTAACCCATCATATAGCTTTCAGTAAAGTTAAATTTTATGCTCCCTATGAAATGAAGATAAAAATGATGTCTCTGCCCACTTCACTGAACTCGAGGATCCAAAAAGACCATTTATGTGAGATGGTTTTACAAAACCCAAAGAGCTACACACAGTCAGGGCACTATTTTTAAAATAACAAGCCTGGCTATATGCTCATGCACTGGCTATGTTAACCTGTGGTTGGGGGAAAGCCAGGGCTCAAGCCAGATGCCCTGAAGCAGAGAGCTGGCCTGTTCACACCAAGACCAAGAGCAGACTAGTTCAACTGTTTTTGAAAGTCTCTCCACGTTTAAAATTCGTCTTTGTCAGGAGAAAATACAGTGGTTAAGAGCCCAGGCTTTCTAATTCGACCAGTTAGAGCTCAGAAGCTAGCTACCCACCCCCCCAACCCTGGAATCTTGTGGGAATGTCCTCTCTCAGGTTCATTTGTCTCATCTGCGGGACAGGGGTAACTATAGCAGCTGCATCCGATGCTCTGTGGATTAATCGGGCAAAAGAATGCTTAGGACTTAATATGGTGCCTTGTAAAATGAAAGCTGGTGGTGGTAGTATGTAGAATATATTATTACGGACAGTAGTAGTCTCAGCAATAGTAATAGTGTCCCAGTGTCACGAGGAAACTTGGACGATTTTTTTCTTACAATTATGAGTATAATTTCTTGGGACCTAATTTGCACATATTGTGCTAAACAGTGGACCAGTGTTCTTGCACACAATTTTCACTTGCTTTTGCTGACTGAGGGACCTTGACCATGGCTTTCATTCTGTGGAATTGATTCATAGAGTCACATCGTGTTTGCACCTCACTGCAGAGACTTTTCTTAAAATGCACTCAGCATTTGCATATTAGTTAACATTTCCTTAATGAGATTTATCCATTTTGTCTCAAAACAAGTGCCTGGTCACTCAACTTGGTATGCACCTCTGAAAATAAGTTTGATGAAATGCACTATTAGAATTTTCTTTGTTTCCTGGAGGTTAATACAGTTGAAGAATAACATGAATAGTTAAAAGTCCTAAAGTATAACTTGAAGGAGTGTCAACAAACCTGTAGTTATCATAGTAGTACTTGGGCAATATCTCATTTCCACTTAGCTTCAGAGCTATAAATAGTTGTAATTTGTTTTCTTTGTACACTTAATGGATTAATTACAGGAAAACAAGCCAAGTGATATTATTGTAGCAGTTGGCTAAACTTGACATAAACACGATAATTAAAATGATTGCTTTTTAATTTATCCCCTTTTCAGGAGTTTAATGAGCTGAATCTACAGTGTTATAAGAGTTAAAGAATTTGATTTGAGAATCACTGGGCTCTTCTATCAATGTGTTCTCATTGTTAACAGTGGATTTCAGTGCTGCTCAATATTGTTGGGAGTTGCCTTCAGAAAGGAAACACCTGGGTCCTGCTTCCATGAGATATCTGCTTAGTAAAAAGTGTATTGTTTCCATCACACCTACATTACCATGTAATAATTACGTGTTTCCATTTACCTATCCAAATTGATGCTAGTAACACACATACATGAGAATGCACACACACACACACACATCCTCGAAAAAGGATGAAAACGAGAAACAGTTTTCTCTGCCATCAGTAAAAGTCACATGTTTATTTCAACATGTCTTCCAACAAGCTATATGGTGCCTCAGCATTACCCAAAGTAACCATCGGGCTCACCTGCTCCCCTAGTCTGTCCCTTGTTCCTAGATGTCTGATTACATCTGGAAAGATACTGCTTTTGTTAATGTACAAAAGGAGGGCCACTGGGAAGCAAGGAAATGAAAAATGGTAACTGCCAAAGGTCTAGTCCTTTCATCCTAAAAAGGTTGCCTGAGCCACTCTTGGCCCTCCCATTATGTTCCTTCATGGTTTGCCAATTAACTTTTCCCAGTGCTCAAGGGTCACTGATCTGGGCAGCATTCTTTGGTTTCCCCTCCCACTGATTCCCAGCAAAGCTGTTATAAATGCCCTGTACTTCCTTTTTGATTTTCCCTTAGTGGCTGGGTTGCTTTGTGAGAATTTGATGCACAGGTTTAAACAACCTCTTTACAAAGCAGAGACAAAGCAAAAATAGAACGAGAGAAGTACACTCAAATGGGCTAGAATGAAAGCAAACTTCAGCTGCAAACTTTTTAATTGAAGTACCTGGATTTTTGTTGCTTTAAAGAATTTTAAAACAGAGCACACCTGAAAGATGGGGATATTTTATTCCCTCTGTGTATCTCAGAAGGATTTTCCACTTCATATCTGACTTTGAACAACTCTCCATATAGTCTGCATTTAAAATGTCAAGTAATTTCACCTGACCTTTAGTAAAGACGGGTTCAACCGGCAATTGGAGAAGCTTATGCCCTGCAAGTTTCTCCAGTGTTCCCAACACTTTTTGAAATAGGGACTGCTCCTCAGAACTCAATTCTGGGCCCTCAGTTGTCTGTCATTACATCCTGCTCTCCAAGGCAGTTTATTTGCTCTTACAGATCAAACTCTTGCTTCCCTGTTAGAGATAACCAAAACTATATCCGAAACACTAGCCCCTCACCCATGCTCAAATCCCTATCATTAACTGCCTGCTGGACATTTCTTTAAGATGTACCCTTGTCAATAAACTCGAACCCAACATAGGCACAGTGATTGGAACTCATCTTCTCCCTTCCTCTCTCCTTGGCTCTAACAGGCTGCCTCTGCACAATGCACAGTTCCCCCCTCCCTGTCCTTCTCCATCTCCATCTTTCTCTCACAGCCGTTGCAGTGATGAACAAGCTGTAGAGTCAGCTTCATTTGATGTCCTCTCTCCCCAGCTTCTTACATCCATGCACGAGGGAAGTCTTCTGTATTCTTTCATGTCTCTGCTGTGCCTCCTTCCTCTACTGTACTGTGAATAATCATCCAGGTTTACATAAACATTTATTCAACCAAAGCATATTAGTCTACAGGCTTTGTGATAGGCACATGGAAGAGCTGATGTTGGCAAAGAAATTGCCATGGCAATGATCATAGCAATTGCCCTGAATTCTTACAATACTTCCCTAATTGGTATCTTGGGAGCCAATATCTTTCCGTCTCCTATCCATCGGGCCACAGAACAACCCCTCTAAATACAACTTTGATAATATTTTTTCTAAATATCATGTATTTAACTAACTCTGTTATAGATATACTATGATCTAAAACCTTTAGGACTCTTCATGTAGAACATCATAGGTCACCCAGCTGCATTTTGAATCATGGTTGTGTGTCCACATGGCTGTGGAATACCATGTCACCTTCATCTGCCAGACGCATTTCCTCCCAAAACCTCAGCAGACCAACTCCCTTGGGATGCAGGGACAGGGGCTTAGTCTCATACGGCCAGAAGCAAGAATCTCTGTGGAATATTGGAGTATCCAAACCAGTGAGGTCCATGGATTAACTAACTTCCCAGTTGAACAAGTTCAACTATATGATGCCTACCATTTAGTGCCAAAGCCACTGCCCATGCCCATCATGCCATCTGTTTACCAAAAAAATATGTGTGGGCTATTCATCAGTCGGTTAGTGCAGGTTGGCCACACTCTGGTCTCCGAATATCAGGGAAAACCTCCCTGATCAAATGACATCTATTTCTATATGTTTAAAATATGACCTCTTTTTTATGATCACAGAAGCAACACACACGTATTATAAATCAAACAACACAAAAATAAGAAATAGAAATTGAAGGTCCCTCATATGACCTCCATGCCCACAGATTGCCAGATGGAAGGAGAGCATGTTGCACTGGCATTCTCACTAAAATTCTCAGTCTCCTCGGCCATTTCAGTATCCCTCCCTTCTCAACAATTCTGTAACAAAAGTAGAAATGAAAAACCAATCTTGCAGACTCATTTTATCCCACATTTCTGCTCGCCGTGGCAGCTCCAAAGGTAGGAGAAAAAGCAGGAGTCGCTGAGGGCACACGGACCCTTCAGCGACCACCGTACGCCAGAGTCCTGGGATGACAATGGTTATGCCCCTGACACGCCAAGCAAGGCCTGCGCTCTGCTAGCGTGGCCCCTCTTTGACCACTAGGTGGTTCTGTAACCTATCTGATGCGCTCCCCACTTGCTGGCCGAAGTGAAGAGCAGAAACATTTAGGGTAGGATTCGTGTCCCCACACCGTCCCCATTTGTTTCTATCTTAATTTTCACCCACTCCTCTGTGTCTAGATAGAATTTGGTCACGGAGCCAATATGCCCCATCTCACCAAGGCTGTTGTATGTTCCCTGCTGGGGAAGAGAAGAGGGCAATCTCTTGCAGCAGGCCAGGCTCAGGCTGTGAGGCTGCAAGCTGTTTTCTAACTATGGGGATGAGGGGAACTCACAAGTACTCCATCCTGTTGCAGCAGGAGAGGAAATCTCATGCTTCAGGGATGATTCCGTATCTACTGCATTCACTCATTCAACACACACTCACTGGTACCTATTCTTATATTCAGGGAAACCTGCTGGGTCCAGAAAGGATAGAATGAGACTGGGGTAGCTCGTCTTTGAGAGCTTAACAGTCATATCAGAGCAACAAACAAGTTGTTTGCCCAAGACCCATCCTCCCTTTTGGATCTCGATTCTCATCTCCCTCCCTCCGTCCATGGGTACAGGTGATGGACTCTACCTGTGGCTTCCTGGTGCACCATGTGACTCCACCACGGCCTGAGCATTGCGTCTCTGCTTACACTGATTGGTGTGGAGATGAGTATGTGGTCTGATCCGAGGAGATGCTACCAGAGGGGTTTTGCTGGAACTACTGAGAAACAAGCTTTTTCTTTTGTTATGCTGATCTTGAACCTGGGATTATATAAGCCTGAATGTGTTGGCAGCCATCTTGCCATCACATGAAGTCTGAGAATGAAGCTAGTGTGGAGGAAAGTGGTGTTAAGAGATAAAAATAGGATGGGTTCTGATGATGTCATTTGAGTCCTTAAATCAAAACATGCCTGAAGCTACATCTACTCCTGAAGCGTCGGTAGATTTCCACTTTGCTTGATCTTTTTTTTTTTTTAAGATTTTATTTATTTATTTGACGGAGAGAGACACAGCGAGAGAGGGAACACAAGCAGGGGGAGTGGGAGAGGGAGAAGCAGGCCTCCCACGGAACAGGGAGCCCGATGCGGGGCTCCATCCCAGGACCCCAGGATCATGACCTGAGCCGAAGGCAGACGCTTAACGACTGAGCCACCCAGGCGCCCCTCTACTTTGCTTGATCTTATGTGGATCAGATTTTCTGTCACTTGCATCAGATGTAATTAATGCTATATAATATGCATAGTAATAAATAATTAAAAGATGATAATGCAGTGTGATAGATCAGTGATATGATAGAGGTTAGTACAAGCTGTTATGCAATAAATAGAAGAGGGGCAGGGATAGCTTTACTAAAAAGTCCCTTTATTTAAGAACTAAATATGGAGCACTGTATTAGTTTACCAGAGCTGCCATAACAAAGTACCACAGATTTTGGCTTAAGTAACAAATTTATTTTTTGCTTGTCTGTTTATTTTCTGGCAGTCCAGAGGCTAAAAGTCTGAGATCAAGGTATTGGCAGGGTTGGTTTCTTCGGAGGCCTCTCCCCTTAGCTTGTGAATGGTCATCTTCTCCCTCTGTCTTCACATGGTCTCCCCTCTGTGCCTATCTGTGTCCGGTTTTCTTTTTATAAGGGTATCAGTCATATTGGAGTAGGACCCACGCTAATGATCACATAATTACCTCTCCCCCCACCCCACATAACTACCTCTTTATAAAACACTAGCTCCAAATACAGTCACATTCTGAGGTACTGGGAGTTAGGACTTCAATGTAGGAATTTGGAGGGGATACAATTCAGCACATACCAATCATCTAATTTGGATATGAAGACAAGTAAAAATGGGTTATTGCTCGTTTTTAAGTTATTTATTTATTTAATCTCCATGCCCAACGTGGGGTTTGAACTCAGGACCCCGAGATCAAGAGTTGCATGCTCTACCTACTGAACCAGCCAGGTGCTCCTGTTGTTCTTAAATCTACATACGACTGACAAAAGCAATCATAATACAAAGCTAAACAAACGAAACATGCATTTATTGAGCACATTGCTAGAAGCTGTGGATTTACCATTGAAAATAAGACAGTCGGCCTGTGAGCTCACTACTATCGAAATGCTATGTTAACGTGGGTGGTATACATTTCTGAGCTTTGAGGAAGAGGTCACTTCCAGGTAGTGGGCTATTTGAAAAGCCCTCTCTGAACGGTGGGTAGAATTTTAGTAGAGGCAGCTGGGAGGGATAGATGTGGAGGGCTCTGGCAGTGTGACACATTTACCGAAACCACCCAGATAAACTGAGTAAGTCACTGTTGACCATCTCTTTCCATTTTCTTTCCTGTGTCAGTGCATCAAACCTTTTTCAGACTTTGGTAAATGCTTTTATTTTAAAGGCAGCTGTTAACATAATGTTTGCTGGTTCCCTTGACTTAGATTGCTCTTCCTCATCTTCATTCCATTTCCCTCACTGTTAAAAGTTGTAAAATGTTTGGGAGTTTTCCCTATGTACAAGTTAAGAAGTAAACCTGCCAGAGGTTCATGGATGATGACAGATGACATAAGACTCCAGGGTAAGAAATGAAGGGCTGTTTATTACGCCCGGCCTTTTCTGGCATCACGAAGAAGGTCAGTTGATACTTGCACATGAAATGATGTGTGTCATAGGAGAAGAGCCTAGAGTTTAGGGAACCCAGATCTTTTTTAATAGGCAGTAATGTGCCTGCATTTTGCTCCTGAGGGCGACAAGGCTGTTCACTATACAAATATCCCTCGAAAGATAGTCTGGAACAAATGGGCAGTGAGTGCCTTCCTTACAATATGTGAAGAAACCCAAGAAGCCCATGGAGATTTACCTTCTAATAGTCATAAACAGCTTTGGCCAAACAAATTTCCTGCTGCTTTTACAACAGATAAGTCCCAAGACATCTATGTGTGAAAAGAATGTTTCATTAAGTCTTAGATTTAGACTCTGGTTTTTCTTGCTTCCATTTTTCTGTGGTTTTGACCAGGAGTCTAACAGCCCATTCTGAAATGACCTCTCTCCCTTACCTGCAATTATGTAATGCTCTTAACTTTAAGTTTAGCTACTCATTAAATCCTTCTTCAAATTTCTCTGAAATATGGTAATTGATTTTACCAGGCGTTAGCAAATCTTGGCCAGTGGACCAGAAGATGGCTTTTCACATTTTTAAAGAATTGTTAAGAAACAGAAGAAAAACAAAAACATGAATAGAGCCTGTATGTGGTCTATAAAGCCTAAAATATTTGTGTGGTGGCCCTTCAGAGAATAGGTTTGCCCACCCATCTTCTAAACCTGTGGAAATGCTACAGTAATTGAGCAATGTCCTCTTCCCTCCCCACCATTCCTTAACTTTTTAGGTAAAATCATGGAAGGATTAGCTCTAGAGTAGTTATTGAATCAGTCAAAATTTCTCTGACAATAATACATTGCATTGCATTTCCTTCATAATAAATGAGATTTTATTTTTCTTCTCTTTTATGTCTGTCTTACCATCGCCTGTCCTGTACATCAAATGCAACAACCCATTATAACAACAACTAGTTTTTATTGCCAGTTATATGTTTCAAGCAGAGTCCCAAGCACTTTATATGTCCATGTTCTTGCCCAACCCTCAAAATTACCCTTTGAGGTAGTCATTGGTATCTCCAGCAAATAGATAAAAAACGAAGGCACAGTTCAGTTAATAACCTCTCCAAGGTCATGCAGCTACTAAATAGCAGATTAAGAAGCGTGTTTTACTGCTTCTGTCTGTCAGTAGTGTCTTCCTTCTTGGGAGCAGTGATCTTTTTTGGTGGAAGCCGTTGGTCATCACCAGGAGGGTGGGTGAGGAGCTGAGAAGGTACAGGAGAAAAGATAAGAAGGACTCTTTATTGACCGTTCTTTATGTGTCAGGATCCTGTTATGCCATTTAAAAAAAAAAATTCACTTTGCTTTATTCTTGACGACAAAGATAAAAAGGCTTTTTCCATTTTTATACATGAAGAAAATGGAACTCAGAGAGCTCAAGAAATTTGCCTTACGAGAGCTAGAATTTGAACGGCTATTTGTCTGAGTCAAAATTGGTCTGTGAAATTATTGCCACGTCACTCGGAGGAATAGCCCCAAGGGCCAGTATGTATCTCCTTAACCAGGATGATTAATGGCGTAGGCTGGGCTTAAGCTAATGTTTATAAAGCACCCACTGAGAGGCAAGTAGCATGGTAGATGTTAGTGATACAGAGCACAAAGAGGACCGAAATGCTTTCTTTTTACAAATTCTTGGTAAAAGGTAAGACATCCTAGCTTTGGGAGGGAAACTAGTGAGTGTTTTTCAGATGCTGTACATTGCACTTAAAGCTGGTTTTCTTACATTTTTGAGTCTTCTGTTTGTTTTCTGACAGTCAATGACCTAGAGTTAATTAAAAACCGGATGCCCCACCTTGCCTTGGAAGATAAGTGGATTATTCAGGGTGGCTAATTTTCTTTGGAAGCCATTTATAAGTATTTTCTCTAGAAAAACTTTGTATTGCTGTAAATATGTACATACACATCATCAGGTAGATGCATGTAAATTCTGTCTCAAATCATTGACAAAGTATTTCATTTATTTTCTCTGCTTTATTTTATTTCACTGTCTCTGTATTCCAGGTACTGTTCTAGATGCTGATGAAACATCAGTGATCAAAATAAAATTTAAAAAATGCATTCATCACCTCAATTCATAACCTCTCAGTTCAATCATGAGAAAATGCCATACAAACTCAAAGTGAGGGACATTCTACAAAATATCTGACCAGTATCCTTCAAACTTACTAGGGTCATGAAAAACAAGGAAAGACAGACAAACTCTCACAGATGGGGGGAGATTAAGAACCAGGATGACTAAATGCATCGTGGATCCTGAAACAGAAAAGGCACATTAATGGAAAAGTTGGAGAAATCTAAACAAAGTCTGCAGTTAATGGTCTTGTGCTGATGTTAATTTCTTTTTTTTTTATTATGTTCAGTTAGCCAGCATACAGTACATCGTAAGTTTTTGACGTAGTGTTCAATGATTCATTAGTTGCGTATAACCCCCGGTACTCATCACCACACGTAATTTCTTGGTTTTGATCAGTGTTCCGCGGTTATAAGGCGTTCAGGTTAGGGGAATCTGTATACGTCGATTCTTCATACTGGCTCTGCAGCTTTTCTGTAAATCTAAAATTATCCCAACATAAAAAGTATTTAGAAAAACCATGCCTTTACAGAGACCAGATTCTTGTAAGAGAAGTAAAACAGACCAACTACAATAAGTAAACTGTATGTCAGTATCAAAACTGGATGATTTTGAAAATTCTCAGCCTCTCTCGATGGCAAAAGATTCACTAGAAAGTCAGAAACGGCTACCAGAGCAGTGACATGGAGAAAAGGCTGAGTGTGTGACTGTGCAACCTTTCGTTACAGCCCCAGAAAAAGTTCAGAATATTCAGTCATAGAAAGAGCTTTTGTGCTGTTTCACTCATCGTGCATTTTTAGCCTTAAATTTGAATTTTTAAGGAAATATCACATGAAAATATTTATCTCTCTTACTTCCAACTCCCCTTCCATTTTGCCTAAGACGAGTGCCTCCTTCGTCTGCCCCCCAGACCTGGCCCAGCTGGGCACGGACCTCAGGGTTATTATCCCTATTTTCCAGAAGGCAGCTCGAGTCCGGACAGGGCCCCACCGCAATGAAGCAGTCAAGCGGGAATCCAAAATCTATGGACAACACTGTACTGTACCATTCTTTCCGTATACAGATATGCCTTAGAGACTGTTGCAGTTGGCCCCAGACAGCAGAATTTGGGGATTCTGTCACTGCCGCTGTCACTTCGTGATCTGAATATGCAGCTTTTCCCTCCCGCGGTCTCCAGCAGACCCTCCCGACTGATGGCTCAGCGGCGGACCTCCATGGGGAAGCCCATCATCTCACACGCTGGGCTTGTTGCTCCCGGCTGTGAGGATCCCACTTCCCTAACCCCACAGGCCTTCTCTGAATTAAGGGCCTAGACTTTATACCACCTGTTTTAAATGCAGTCTCTTTTGTGTGAACGGCTTGGTTGGCTGTGAATCAAATGGTTAAAGGAACAGTGTAATGACAGTTAATGCCTCATTACTATGTTGATGATGCGCCTTAAAGCTATCCTAGAGAAAAGTAAAAGTTCAGGTCTAAAAATTGGGACAGTTTGTTATGTTCGGTTCTAAAGAACATACATAGTATTATTTATTGTATTTTGAAAAGATTGCATTTTTTAAATATTTTTATTTTTATTTCATTTTTTTTAAGATTTTATTTATTTGTCAGAGAGAGCAGAAGCAGGGAGAGCGGCAGGCAGAGGGAGAAGCAGGCTCCCCACTGATCAAAGAGCCCGATGCGGGGCTCGATCCCAGGACCCTGGGATCACGACCTGAGCCGAAGGCAGATGCCCAACCGACTGAGCCACCCAGCTGTCCCTGCATTTTTTTTAAATATGGAAAAAATGACATAATCTTTTTTTTAAGGTACAATTTTTAAAAAATCTCCTAAAATACTTGTTAGGGAATTACTGTGACAGCCAACTTCCAGATGGCTTCTACGTTCTTCATGGTTAGAGTGACACATGGCTGCAGTGTACACAGGCACACTTCAGAAGATTCTCAACCCAACCTTCCATCCCCCAAACAGCCATCATTTCTTCCCCACCCTTTCTGAGAGTCTTTTTGAGTACAAAGTCTTTCAGCCTATAATGGGAGTTAAATCTAGAATGCTAGTGCCCCTGAGAGAGAGCACACATGATTTAAATTCACCTCAAATTCTTTTTTTTTTTTAAAGATTTTATTTATTCATTTGAGACACAGAGATACAGAGAGAGAGAGAGAGCATGAGCAGGGAGAGAGGCAGAGGGAGAGGGAGAAGCAGGCTCCTCGCTGAGCCAGGAGCCCAATGTGGGGCTCGATCCCATGACCCTGGGATCATGACCTGAGCTGAAGGCAGACGCTTAACCATCTGAGCCACCCAGGCACCCCCACCTCAAATTCTAAGTGGAAGTTATTAGATCCTTTACAAAGAAAAGAAGAGAGATAGGGAAAGTGAGATTTATGGAGTCCAAATAGCAAGCTGGGTGCAGCCTTCACTTTAAAGTATTGTCTGTGTCTGCTCTTACAAAAGGTGATATTGCCTAAGAGCATCTGGGTGGTAACCCCACTGGTGAGAGTTGGCAAAAGTTTCTGGCAGCATGTTCTTTGCTAAAATATTGCAATAATGTGCGAAGGAAGCTTTTCCAAGGGTCCATGAGCCCATGTGGAATTAGTCAAGAACTCTAGAGAAGCCTCAGATGACAATATTGCTTTTGTAATTATTAATCCAGAAGAATCTGTGAACCTTAAAAATAAAACTGCCTGTTATTTCGCTAGCAAAAATGGGTCTATTCGGGAATAGTGGAGAAGTGCAATCTGGGACAAGCAAGACATGGCAAAACCATAGGCAACTCCAACAAACAAAGGAGAAGAACATTATTATGGGGAAGAAGGTGGAAGATGGGAGAAGTTGTTCTGAACAAAAGTCCATTGGGGTTCAGGGTGATGATAGTTTCTCATTGGCTGGGTCACAGTGGTAGTCGACGACCTGTGGGGGATGTGGTGCACATTTTCCCCGGTGGGGCCTGTCATTGGTGACTTTTCCGATTGAGATTCTCCTGTGAGGGGTCTGTAATTGACAATTCTTCTGTAATGGACATTGAGTGGTTCAGCTCACGCTTGGAGGCTCCCCTTCTAGTATCCCCAGTCCACTTTAGTGAGGTTTCCCCTTTAGTAATTTTCAGATTTAACTTAAGATCTTGCCAATGAGGGCCCATCACAACCCGGAGATAAGGATCGAGAAGAGAAATGTCTCCTAATCAGAGTTACTGTGAGTCTTTTACCTCCAATTATACCCCCTCCCCCTTGCTGGCTTCCCTTGGCCACTGAAGAAAGCTAAACTTCCTGTGGCCTACAGTGTTCTGCATGAACTGACTGCATCTCATACGATGGTCCAGCCCCTCACTAGTTACTCCTAGTTCCTCAGTCACTTGGCTTCTTTCCTCTGCTTGGGCCAGTCTTTCCCTTGTTCTTCCCCTGGACTACTCCCACTCATCCTGCAGGTATCAGCTATCAAATATCACTTCCTCAGGGAAGCCTTTCCTGACCTCTGGGACTATCCTCAGGCCTTCCAGTCATGTATGCTCACACTACCCTGCCCTTCTTCATCACTCTTAGTGTAACCACCCTTAAGTCATTACTTACATAATCATACGTAATCATTTGTTTAATATTTATCTCTATCACCAGACTAAAAATTCCAGTGGAACAGGGACATTGTCTACCTTGCTAATTATTGCCTATAAAGATCCAGAACAGTGTCTAGTGCATAGTAGGTACTCATTAAATGCTTATCATTGTAGGTACTTAAGAAATACTTATGCTAGGAAGCCTCTAGGAGTGCCTAGTCCAAACTCTGAATTTATAGAGGAAGAAACTAACATCTAAGTAGGTTCATTGCCTTGCCCGAGGCCCTACCCAAGAGCGGAATTGGAGATAGACTCCACATCTGTTCACCACCAGCCCCCCCCCCCCCCCCCCCCCCCCCCCCCCCCCCCCCCCC